>NW_023465197.1:0-9208 GCF_013731165.1 Rhagoletis pomonella
TAAAATTTTGCAATAGATATTAAAATAATTCAACGATATTAATAGAAAGGTGCACACACATGCATTTACATATGTATGTACATACAAACGAGCACCAATTAATTTTATTTAAAGAATGACGTGTCGTCTATTTCCGGTGTAGCAAACGTAGTACATAGGGCGGCATCTAGATGTCATCTACCTCGCCCTATTCACTACAGCTATCGCCCTATGCACTACTTCACTACAGATGTCGCCTTATGCACTATGCTTTTTTATAGGAACTTTTCAAAGCAAAGCTTTATGGTGTCGGACACACAACATTGAAAGTTTCTGGAACACCACATTGCAAGTTGATAAAAGCGTTGTAAAATGGCTTTAAAGAAAAAATGGCTAAATGCTTTTTTCTAAATGGATTAGCAGCTTTTTGCTTCAAAATAACACCGAATTTCCACTAAATTGGTATGCAATTTGCTTATAGTTATGAGGAAACATATTTTGAAGCTTATTTTTTAACATAAAAATCCGAGCTCTACCTTGAATTTCTCAAATCGCTGAAAATTGCCGTTGATTTTTAAGAAATTTTTTGTCCCATTGGCTTCCATATAACGAATAAAAACAGTTAATTTTTATATGGAAGACAACCTCGTTCGCGCACTCTGGGCAACGTGAGCAACCTATGTGCGAGATGTGGTAACCAATCCGAGTGGAGCCTTGGGTCACGGAAGAAAGAGAGGGAGCTTCGGTGGGGCCACTCCGACTTATTCGGTTTAAGGGCTCACTGAAGTCTGCAGCATCTGTTCACCAGTAGGTGCAGCTGCAAGCGGGTGTCTGACCACCCCCGTTCCAGCAATGGGTTGTGCGCTGGGCTTGGGACCCGCCACGTAAAAACCACTTCCAGTGAAGAAACAAGGCAAAGCCTCGGATGAGACCCCCCCCTTATGATGACGACCACGGCAAACGTTTAAAGGACTACGATTTGAGGGCATGCACCTGGAATGCCCGGACCCTTAATGGGGAAGGTGCCTCTGCCCGGCTGGTTGATGTCCTCGTAAGGACAAAAGCTGACATCACCGCCATCCAAGAAATGCGTTGGACGGGGCAAGGCAAACAATGTCTGGGGCCTTGCGACGTCTACTACAGCTGCCATGTAAAGGAGCGCAAATTCGGAGTTGGATTTGTGGTGGGAGAGAGACTCCGTCGCCGAGTACTGTCGTTCACCCCGGTGGACGAGCGTCTAGCCACAATCCGGATCAAAGCGAGATTCTTCAACATCTCGCTCATCTGCGCCCATGCCCCGACGGAAGAGAAGGATGAGGCCTCCAAGGATCTCTTCTATGAGCGCTTGGAGTGCGCGTACGAGCGCTGCCCCCGTCATGATATCAAAATCGTGCTTGGCGACTTCAATGCCAGGGTGGGGAAAGAAGGGATCTTTGGAACCACCGTCGGAAAATTCAGCCTCCACGACGAAACGTCCGACAACGGATTGAGGCTGATCGACTTCGCCGGGGCCCGAAACATGGTAGTATGCAGTACTAGGTTCAAACATAAAAAGATACATCAAGCTACGTGGCTGTCTCCGGATTGAAAAACGAGAAACCAAATCGTTCATGTTGTGATAGACGGAAAGCATGCTTCCAGTGTTTTGGACGTACGTACACTCCGAGACCCAAACATCAACTCGGACCACTATCTTGTTGCAGCCAAGATACGCAACCGGCCTGGGCAGCAAAAAATGTACGCCCAAATATGCACGTTAAGCTTTAACGTTGAAAAGCTGCAACCACAACAGACAGCCAATACATTTGCTACTCAACTCTCACACCTGCTCTCAGAGAGCACTCTTCAGAAAACCGACATATGCGAGCAGTGGAACCGCATTTCCCGCTCATTAAGGACCGCCGCCCAAGAAGTAGTCGATTTCGGTGAGCCCGAAAGAACAACTGGTACGATGAGGAGCTCTGATGGAAAATCAAAATTTAAAATTGTGCCAAATTTGTCCTAAAAAATGTACCAAAATGTATGTCAATGTGTTAATACATAAATTAAAAATAATCCATAAGGTACCATTACTTTTATAAAATATATTTGCAGTACTTATTGCATATAAGAAAAACAGAAATCTCACGGAGAACCTTTCTTAAATGCATTCTTTCTTTATGAAGAGTACGCTTAATAGAAAGATCCTTTTTATATATACCCTTAAATTTATGCTTACTCTATATTTAAAAAAATTTATTTAATGAAATACTAGTACCCCACATTTCCATCTTTATTGAAGTAAATTACAAATAAAAAACAAATAGATGAAAATATTAAATTTGTTTTTATTTGGGACTGAACGTGAGAATGTATTTGTGAGTTTGAAAATTTGAAAACATTTTGGTTATGTTAGCAAACTGCAAATATGTTCTCAGTGGTTAACCTCGTGTCATGGTTATCTCGAAAATAACTTTCAGTACAATACCAACAAATTTGAATATTCGAAGGTCTTTTGCTTATACCTTAAAACTCTTTTCTCAATTTTCTGACATTGTAAAAAGTTTTGCATACAAGACATAGAGTTAGATGCTCCTTTTAGCGAATTCTTACTCTTTCAAAGTTTTTTCGTAGTTGAAAAAAACTATTTAGGCTATGGGGAAATATAGATGACATCCTTAAAGAGTGGTACTTTTTCACAGTTTGAAAAAGTGTTTAATTTTGTTCTTTTTTTTCAATACCACACTCAAACAAAGCAGTTGGGAGGATCTTAAGTATAAAGTTTGTTTCCTGGCGCAAAGAGAGAAACGTATTGAATTCTTTGACTATTTATTTATGTACCAAAATATTGTTAAAAAGAAGAACTCTGGCGTTTTAAAGCATTTTCTGTTACTTAGATTCATAATTTTGCTTTGAATAAAAATGTACTGAAAAGTACTGCTTTTTTAGCATGAAAAAGTCTAACGTACTGATTTGGCGCATAAAAAATCTGGCAACCCTATTTCGATACCAGAAGCAAGAACAAAATACAGGCAAATGTTGTTTTTGTTCAAATGCTCTGAACCTGTTTGATAGGCCGTGAATTAAACAAATAAAATTATAGTTTAAAAAACTAAAACCTCCCTATTATAATTGCCATTCGTACTAACATCAGGTATGTAACTTGAGAATAGAAGTCGCTGCATCTTTTAGGCGCATCAATATTACATAGTTACATCCCGAGCTAATAAAAGGAAGGTAAAAATATTTAAAATTACTTATTTCACTGTTTTAACGAATTATCACAGAAACTATATATATATGACACTACAAAACAAAACGCAACAGTGTATACATACATATCGACATCTGAGTGGAAGATCGATCTATTTCGGCAGCCAGTTCGAAAACGCCCTATCTCAGGAAACTTTTCAAGAACACCCTATTTCAGAATTCGATTCAAAAATGCCCTATCTCATCATATTTTCATTATATTTTCATTTCAGATAGGGCGTTATTGAATCAAATTCTAAAATAGGGATCCCTTGAAAAGTTGTCTGAGATAGGGCGTTTTCGAAATGCAGCGCGACATTTGGACAACTTTTAAAAATTGAATAACCCTTTATGTAATTTGAGTTCTTTTTTTAATAAAAATATAGTCAATTCAACAACAAAAGCCATAAAAAACAAAGTTTCAAATTTAAAACTTTGTTGTCATTTTTAGAAAACTTTCGCGTATGCACTCTTATAGTCTACTCGATTTTAATATGTATAATAAAATGCAAGCTTTAAGTGGCTGAGAATTCGTATTACTTTTTAATATACATATATTTTTTTTTTGAAATTTCTTTATGTATTTTATGTACAAAAAAATTTTAGTAAATATGCTTTATGTGCACATTCAACGAAAAAACTTCTCAAAATCACCGCGAATTTTGTACCACTTCATACTTGCACTTTATTGCACTAAAATTGAGTGGACAGTAACACTGCATACCCGAAAGTACTTATGTAGTTTTCAAAAAAAATTCGCGTATGAACAAAACATCTCTCAGTCATTAACCCTGAATTACGAAATGTAAAAATACAGCGCATCAGTCTCTTATATTCCTAAAGTATTTGCAGATTAAGTAAAATGTCCAGCTTGCGCAACCTTTCCTATCAAAATCAAAACAGTTGTTACCAAGGGTGTACCCAAGATCAAATGTAGGGGGCAAGTAAATATACTTGTTTCTTAAAAAATTAAATTTTGTATTAAATTATTTTTCGCTAATATTAAACGTCTCGGATTTTCAGAATATCGTTTCGATAATTTCCCCCTGAATGAGGTTTTCGGTAACGATTCTTCTATGGACGCACATGAGGCATAGTCCAGAAGGCCTTTATTCTCCTGTTATGCTTCTCATTCAGGTTTTTACTCACGAAGTGTATTAAACGATCGCCCCACAGTCGCTGTTGTACATAGAAAAGCGCTCAAAATGGAAATACACTTATTTATCGCTAGATTTGTTCAAAATGTTTCGAGTTCGCGTACAAAAGTACATCTTCACTGGTGGAGCTGGAGTATTTTTATTGGAAAAGTATAGTTGTAAAGAGGCCGTTAGTGAATCCAGATTCGGCATTATTATAGGTCGTCGCCAGTACTTATTTTCATGGACCGATGGGGGTTACTTCTGTTTTTTTATTTACCTGCCAAACGTGGTAGAGAAATTTCTACTTCTAGATTGGAGGGAATCATACGAGCGTTCTTAATTAACGGCCGTTCTTAACCACCTCCAAAATATTTTCAATATGCTGATCAACGGCAACGGTTAACGGAGTTTACCAAGATCCTCCTTCTTAAATCTTGGAAAAATTGAACATTAAATTGTAAAACACTTAATTTAAAATTTTTAAATTCAGTTTCTGTCAAATTTTCTTTAGTTAGAAATATTTCGGCGTTGTTCCACAAAAAATATCTAAAATGAGTATATGATTATTTAAATCTAAGGTATATATTGAATGAGATTCAATATTTGCTTTAGAGATGAAATTGCTGTAAATTTGTTTAAACAAAAATGTTAAGTGTATATGCGCAATGTGGATGCGAGCTTGTTCTGCTTGCATTTCTATGTTTATATAATTTACCAGTTTAAGCATATACGATAAAAAGTAAAAAAAAATATATTTTTAATTGCGTATCCGAAAAAAAATTATATTAGTTGCATTAAGTTACGCAAAAATTTTTCCGAAAATCAATCGATTGTGCTTAAGGTGCTGGCTGCTTCCAAAAGGGCCGAAAACGGCACAATGCACACTTATTTTCCATCACTGAATAGGAGTTTCACGAAGCTGCAGAGAAAAAAGATGCCGCCTACTGGGCCACGCTGCGATCGGGCGCAACGCACGTTATGTGGGACCTCCATAGGGATCTGAGGAGGGAAGCGAGACGTATTTGCCGCAATAAGAAAGGAGAGGCCGACATACATGAGTGCGAAGAGCTTGAAATGCTTAATACAGGGCGTACTGCTGTAAGAACAATAATAACGACCTAGTTACCGACGTTAAGAACGTACTTAAATTGTGGAGGAAACACATTTACACCCTACTGAATGGTAGCAGCACGGAAAGTTGTGGAGATGAAGAACCCGAGCCCGCAGTCGATGATGACGGAGTCGATGTTCCTCCGCCTTATTATGACGAGCTTCGAATAGCAATAACACGGCTGACAAACAACAAAGCTGCTGGAGCTGACAGCTTGACAGCTGAATTATACTAGTACGGTGGCGAGGATTTGATAAGGTGCATGCATCAACTCTTATGCAGAATATGGTCAGATGAACGCATGTCCGACGACTGGAATTTAAGTGTGCTCTGCACATTCCACAGGAAAGGCGACCCCGCCATTCGCGCCAACTACTGCGGGATCAGCTTCCAAAGCATAGGTTGTTATCGAGCGTATTGTGTGAAAGACTGAAGCCCACTGTGAACAAACTGATTGGGCCTTATGAGTGTGGCTTTAGGCATGGAAAAGCCACCATAGACCAGGTATTCACAATACGTCAAATTCTGGAAACGACCCGCGAGAAAAGAATCGACACTCACCACCTATTTGTGTACTTTAAAGCCGCTTTCGACAGCACTAAGAGGAGTTGCCTATACGCCGATATGTCTGAATCTGGCATCCCCGCCAAACTGATACGGCTGTCTAAAATGACGTTGAGCAATAACAACAGCCCCATCAGAATTGGGAGAGACCTCACCAAGCCGATCGCCACCAAACGGGGTTTCAGACAGGGCGACTCCCTTTCATATCACTTCTTTAGTCTGATTTTGGAGAAGATCAGAATCTTTCTAAGAAATCTAATTAAAAAAGCTCGAAATTTTTACGATAGTCTATAGATTTTTTTTTAAATATTGCACAAAGTTTTAAACTTGGATTTACACGGACCCATGCTACCTATTTACTATCTTTATTTTATTACCACGTCTATGCGGAGCTCAGTATAAAGTTGGTAATCGATTTTTAAGTATCTTACAGCCGCACTCAGAGTCGTTTAATGATAACTTAAGCCTTTCCCTGCATTTGTACAATATATTGTACATTTAATTTTTTGTAACATTGGAAGCGTGCTGCTAAAAATCTTATTCATATTTTTGAAAACAAATTAAACTTTATGAAAACTATTTTTGGAATTTAATTTAAAAATATACCATTTTTAAAATTCCAGTGCCACGCAAGTTGTGGTAATTTACTGTACAAAAAATACGCGAAAGTCGAGTAAGATCGCTAATAAAAGCACATAGTGTAGAAATATAAAAAGCATTTCATCATATAAAAATGCTAAAATTAAACTATCATGATTTAAACTATTTTTCCCGAGTGGTCAAAAAAAAGTACAATATATTGTACATTTACACTGAAAGGTTTTAAGTGTCTTGTACAATATATTGTACAAACGTCCGCAAAGGTTGCAGTTGAACAGGCAATTGGGTGGCTTTTGCCGTGGTTTTTGAAGAGCTTTTGCGCTGTTGTTGCAGTAAAGGGTAGGTTTTTGATTTCTTGATCTACTGAAGGCAGAAAAACCGAGAAGGTTTATTAAAACGGGTCATTTGTTTTTTATATTGTAATATTATCTGAAAATATTCAACATTTCTTTATATAATTCTCTTCTAATGGAGAAAATTTAAAATTTTTTAATGCAAATCTTAACTAAATATACTTAAAAAGATATAAAATATTCATTCCAACATATCTGCAGTAAAGTCAATTACTTTGTACATAAATTAGTTGATTTTCAATTAAATAAAAGTTTTATGCCGTCAAACTTAGTGAAATATTTATTGAGTTTTCTTAAGAACTTTTACTCCTTTGCGGATTTTTGTTCAATATATTGCACAAATTTGAAGTAGCCCTAATAGCTACCCAAAACAATTTTTGAATATTTTTTTTTTTCTTTTCGTTTTTATATCAGGGGCGGATTTGACCGGAAAGGGTTAAGGTGTCCTCAGTAACGATTTGAAAAAATTCCCTTTCGGAGTCAGGTAATGATTTGTTAACGGCATTTAATGTACATTAAAGTTAAGTAAACAAAAACCTTTACTTAACATTTTAACGAATGATGTTTAACGAATGTTGTTTTCAATAAATTTCAATTTCGATAACGTTGCTGTAACAGTGGCAATGGCCCAGTGAGCAGAGCACTTTCATGTCATCCAAGAGATCCGAGTTCAATCCTCGGAAACAAATTTTTTTAAATAATTTTTTTTTTAGTTTTATTGGCTAAAAAATTCATATTTTTATTTTATTTAACGTTTGTAAACTTTTTTGATTCATCTTTTTATACCCGAGCGTAGTTGTGCACAAGGGTATATGACCTTTGTTCACATAACGGTTGTTTGTAACAGCCAAAACGAATCGAGATAGATATAGACAAATGTATACATAAATGCTCAGAATGAATAGAGTAGTCGATTAAGCCACGTCTGTCTGTCCGTCCGTTTGTCCGTCTGTCCGTCCGTCCGCGTACACGATAACTCGAGCAAAAATTGAGATATCTCAACGAAATCTGGTATGTAGGTTTCCATTTATCCAAGGTAGGTTGGTATTGAAAATGGGCGAAATCGGACTGTAACCACGCCCACTTACAATATAACGGTAATTTTCAGAAATACGAAAACTGCGATATTTTAGTAACTACTGAAGATTCTTCACTCAAAATTGATATTTACAATAAATTTTAGACGAAAAATAAGAATATTAAAAAGTTTTGGAAAATGGGCGGAGCCACGCCCACTTATGATTACATATGCATATCTTGGCAACTGCTGCATCATCTTCTTCCAAACTTAGCGCAGTTGTTGGGCCTTGGTACAACATACCAAATGGCTGAAAATTTAAAAAATCGGACAATAAGCACGCCCACATCCCATATAACGGTAATTTAGAGAAATACACAATCCTCGATAAATCAGTAAATATTAAAGCTAATTTATTTAAAATTTCTGCTTGCAACAATTCTTTACCAAGAAATACGTTTATAATAAAATTTTGGAACATGGGCGTGGCACCGCCCACTTATGTTCACATATATGTATCTCGGTAACCGTGCAACCAATTTTTACCAAACTCGGTATGGTTATTGTGCTTGCCACATAAAAGCAAAGCGTTAAAAATTATTAAAATCGGACTAAAATTACGGCCGCTTTTCATATAACGGTAAATTTCAGATATGCTTGAAACTTCAATATTTCGAAATTTAAGGACGCTAATTTACTAAAAATTTATACACCCCCGCTTACCATGTAGCAGTAGCTTTCGGAAAGGTGAAAAACATATATTTAATACTTGCGCCGGGTATTTAATGTTCGGCTCCGTCCGAACTTTTACTTTTTGCCTTGTTTTCTTTTAGTTTCTATTTCTCAAATTTTTAGCTTTTCCAGAAAATAGCTTTCAAGATAGTTGGCCCTCGAAAGACTGAGGTGAGTTGAAAGACAGATGCCAGAGTTGGCCTGTTATTGGTCTTGATTGTCTTTCAGCAAACAATTTCTAAAATTAATTAAATTAAAAAAAATTGTTTCCTTTTTAAAGCAACACAATCTATAAATCAAAAGAAAATTAGATCAAAAAAGCAAAAAAAAATCAATAAGGACAGTTTATAAAAATTGAACCAGAAAAAAAATAAATAAAGAAAGGAAGAAATGTTCCTGTTGTAGCACTCGAACTCGGATCTCTCGAATGGCAAACAGTGCTCTGCTAACTTAGCCATTGCGTCTGTTGGGCCAGTGCGCG
>NW_023465198.1:0-9207 GCF_013731165.1 Rhagoletis pomonella
ATTTAGTCATCTCAAAATACTAAGTATTTGTGTATGTATTTAGTTCCCAAAGTGGTACGTTAAGTACAAAAGTATTTAGGTGTGCCCATCATTGGTGTATAGCCATGCAACTGTAACTGCATACCCAGCGCAACGACTATACCCCATTGCACTCTTACGTTTTGTAAAAATATATTAAAATATCCTGAAAACTATGTGTATACCACTTTGCAAGCAAGGAATTTATTTGATTTTCGTCATTCCTCTTTGTGCTTTTCGCATCTTTTGACGTTTCCTTAAGCTGTGATGCCACATTTCTTTTATTTAAATAAAAAGAAAATGTCAGCTGTTTAGTGTCGTTAAAAAAGAGCTCCAGAATAACACAATCGTTACTGCAAACTACAAAATCGTAACGTTAAAAGTTAGTGAATTGCACTACAGGTGTCGATATGTGTACATACATATGTATGTAATTAAAGAATATTAAATATTAATATTTTAAAAACACTATCAAGTATTGCCAGACACTTCTAGCCGGCAGTAACTTCTGCCAACGCGCCAAAATATGAAAAAGTTAGAAACCTACTTACACACTTACATACATACAATTTTTTCAGAGTATTCTGAATTGTAGAGGAATTTTTAAGAATTCGTAAAGATCTCATCCGATTTTTTGCCGAATTTTCTAAAATAAAATAAACTGTGCACACTTCGATCCTTTTACGAAATTTTGGAAAAAAATCGGTGAAGCAATGAAAATAATGCTACTATGTGATCAATTTCTTGCAGGATTTACTTTATTTTTCGTACAGAAATTTCTTTACGACTTCTTGTCAACCATTTCATATAATGTTCTTTGAAAATTCGTAAAAAAAAATCGTTACAGAAATGAGATACTTCTAAAGATTTCGTTAAGATTTTGGGTACTTTGGTTCAGAGGGCATCGACAAGTTTGTTTCTTAGAACTTTTTAATTCGTTTGTAGAGGCCTTGGAGACTCACAAAGTAGAATTTTGGGAAATTTTAAAATTTAAATATACAAACAATTTTGTGCGTAGAAATGGAAAACTTGTTGCTTCACATGTAGGAGCGCCTGGTATTGGGAAATGAAAATCCAAACCGATCAAATAAAAACTGGTTATAAAGTGTGGCCGCGGGAAAAATACTTCTACGAACGTAAAATTATTGTTATGATACGGATACATAATATAACTTTTCACCATATGGCATTTCCTATGTACGTTCGCTTACGCTATAGTATCGTAAATGCACTTAAATTTTACCCCCACACATTTTTTCGAAGACCCGGGTCAGATCCTCAGCCCTACTCTATTTTGCACGTCGGTTGAGGAATTTTTTCTTAATTTTTGATGTTGAAAACACTGCATACCTTAAAACACTCTTCTCTAAGAGCATTTTCTATATCTTGTGAGTCCACGCTGGACTCGATGCCTTTTATGACAACTTCTAGTCCTCGACTACTTTTAAGTTGATAAGTGTAAATTATCAAACTTATTGGTAATTTTACGAGAAATATCTTCGTTTTGGGCCTCAATTTTCACTTCATTGTTTTTCCCCTACTAGTTTTACGAGAGTATTTACCAGAGCATTAGAACTTGTATTTTTTAACTACTTGTTGGTTGGAATATTTATTTATATCAGTGATATCAGTGATAATACTTCAACAGACTTTTCAGTTGTTTCTCCGAATTTTACCTATTTTCCTTAAGTTTCCATAACACTTCTGTATTCCAGACTGCAGTTCCTACATCTCTCCATTTCCGATTTTAGAATTAGCGTAAGGTCATAATAATGAATGTATGATTTTTCAGCTTTGAAGAATCTGCAAAAAAATGCGCGATTAAACGCAAAAATAAAAGCGTAACATTAATATAAGAAATTATTATTAAAATACCTTGAGTTCATGACACACTGAGTTGGAAGAACATTTTAAATTAAATAATCCAAAACCACCAGAGATTTTATTATTACAAGGCTTCCAAAATAATATGCTTCCGCCCAATTTCAAGCATGGGAATAGTCTAAAATGTATATACAACGAGCGGCTATATCGTTTCTAAGCCTGTAGGATAAAGTTGTTATTGGCTAGAGTTGAATAAGTATTCTTTGTAATGTGGTTATAAAAAGTGTGTGATGAAAATGTTTTTCGAAAAGGTTTCACAACCATTTTAATGTAAAGAATTTGTTTTCTTCTTTTTCAGGCAACAGCTGACGCAATACAACCCATATATTTAAATAATAAACAAATTTGCGACGATATTATTAGAAAGTGCTCGCCTTCACGCCGTTTGGAATCAAGAGAACTAGCAAGAATACTTATAAATCCGCATATCAGGGTAAAACTTACATTCATTTCTAATTGCTTAAGCACAGATACTAATACTTTCATAGAATATGTATCTGAAGCAGTGGCGGGCGAACTCACAGTATCACATATTGCGAAGTGTGTCTTGCAGCGCAGTCTTATTCCTTTGATTCGCTTTGCCGAACGTGCGCAGCGGCGTTGGCAGCGAAATACAACATACAGGGTGACAATAAATAACGGGGACAAGCATTTTTGCATATTTTTCTATAATTTTAGAAAAATTTAAAGAAACAACTTATGTATAATTACAATAGTACTAGGCATTACTAATTTGTGTTTAAAACGACGCAGCTCCTCTAGCGAAATAAGATCCCGTTCACGGCGCAGTGATTGCTTTAGGGAGTCCAAACTTTTGCGTGGCTTAGCACAAGCTCTGGTCTCCAAAATTGACCAAATGCTGTAATCCATGGGTACGGTGACCATCCGTCCTGTATTATACGGGACAGTCCTCTTTTATTACCCATTGTCCTGTTAATTTATTTATTTTATACGAGACGCTAAATGTTCTGTATTTCTTTTAATGTCCCGTATTTGGTATTTCGCCCACTTAAGAGCTCATTAAAATGGCATGTCTATGAACGAGTTTTAAGTGATGTTGGTATGTGATCGTAATTTTCTCCATAAACAGTTATTATTTTCTAATCTGAATGCCTGTGATTCGAATCGAGGATAACATACAGTGACTAAAATAAAAATTAGCACTCGACATTTTAGTAAGTTTTGGATATTTTCCTTAGTTTATTTAAAATTTATTATTTATGAAAGTAAAGCTCTTTTCCTAACAAAAATCATATAATATCAAATTACCAACTTTGTGCCAAAAAACTATAAAAATTAATTCTGCAATATCTCACTTACTCTGTACGAAAAAATACGCAACACCGTCAACAAAAATTGCCAAAAACTAATGGCAAGCCTTAGCGACTTAATATTGCGCTTTATTATACTAAAATTTAACGAATTTTTTAAACAAATTTTTCGGGGTAAAAATCTCGAGAAAATTATCCTACAAATTTTTGATTTTACTAAAAGGATGCTGTTTCAGGGCTAATACATCTAGGCTCATTGAAGGAGGCTTTCAGATCTGTAAGCTGTGGTGGAAAGAATTTGCAAAATTATTTTTGTCCCGTATTCGGCTCTCATAAATATGGTCACCGTATCCATGGGATAAGGATCTGGTGAGTACGGTGGCCATTCTGCAGCTGTGATAACGTTCGGAAAATTGTCTTTGCACCAGTCTTGAACTTCTGATGTCCTGTGAGCAGCAGCCGAGTCCTGTTGGAATGTCCATTCCTGTTCGCCAAAATGCTCTTGGGCCCAAGGAAGTACCACAGCCCCCAAAATGTTACGACGGAAAACTTCCCTGTTGATTTTAATTCCCTGATCCACAAAAATCAGAGGTGTTTTGCCGGATAAACAAATTCCAGCCCAAACCATCACAGATTTGAGATTTTAGCGGTGCTCGACGACTTGCTCAATGGTACACAGTTTCTCATCAGTGAAAAGAATTTTTCCCAGCGAGCATTTGCGGCACGACGCAAGAGTTGTCGACATCTTTCCAGCCGTACTTTTTTGTTTTCTTCCGTAAGCAACTGCGCTCTTGGGATTTTGTACGGCTTAATGTGAAGTTCCTTTTTCGCAATTTGACGAACAGTTTCACGACCAATACCAGTTTCGCGGGGAATTTTTCTCATTGAAAGCCTTGAATTTCGCTGAACTCGCTTTTTAATTATCTGGCGGATCCTTGGTGTATTGACAGTTCGTTTTCTTCCACGTCCCGGGCGATCACCTTCATGGCCAAGTTCATTGAACCACTGGATTGCTTTGGAAACAGTTTGGCGAGGAACGTTGAGCAACCGAATAATTTCACATTGTCGCATTTCTTGGCGATGCAGTTCCAAAATAGCACTTCTTTTGTTCGACATTTCAAAACTTTTAATTAGGTAGCGTAATGAATACTGATAACTAAATGACTGATAACTAGATTAAGTAGAGAATTCAACGTGATCTAAATTTTACAGTTATGTTGGTGCATTCACGAGTACGACCTCGTTGAAGTTTGTCGCCGTTATTCCTTGTCACCCTGTATTAACGCGTGACAATGGCAGACCTCCGAGTGTATTTCTGCCATGAAAAAACAGCCTCTTATAAAAATACAATCGCCGATAGGAGTCAGCGTAAAACTGTTAGTCCTTCCGTTTTCTGTGACAACACAAAGGCGTACGCCGCAAATTGGAGAAGAAGCTCGGCTAAACACTAACATATTGCGTAAGCGCCAATCTATTATTATTATCTGAATGTTATCTTAAACACATTGGCGCGTATTCATAGTCCAGCTACTAAGACGAAACTAATAAAGATGCAACTTAAATTTAAGTACCAACTTAAAATTCCCTTCTATTCATAGACGCATTTCAGACTTCTACTAAGTAGTTTTACCTTAGTTTTACGACATAGCAAAACGAGTGTGAAAATGTATCAATTTATCGAATGACATTTTTATTAAATAATGTCAAGTTTGATCATCCGTTTATGTAATTTTTACTTTCATTGCATGTTTACGCAAAAGAATAAGGTAAAATTTTCTTGCTAATTGTGTGAAATAGCCAGAACAACCGCAGTGATGTGAAGCATGCTGTGAAACATACAAACACGTATCTAAATGTTATGCACTAAAAGCATAGACAGACGGCACCGTTGATCCGGATTAACGCCGCAATTGATCTGATCAAAATTGTGCCTTGACAGACGGCAGTAATGCGGATTAACGAGTCGCGAGGTCGTAGGTTCGAATCTCACGGCCAGTAGAATATTCAGTTAATTTTTTTTATTGATTCTTTTATAACTTCTATATTTTTTTAGGTTGTTTTTAGTTAGTTTTTTTTACTTTTTAGTAACATTAAGCTCTAAAAATTTAAATTAACTAATAATAAAATAAAAAATGTGAAATAAAATAAAACAAAGAAAATAAAATTAAAAAACAATTAAATATATAAATCAAATAAAATTTAGAAAAATAAAAGAAATAATAAAAACAAAATTTTTTTGTGCAATCGCTCCAACCGAGGATCGAACCTGGGACCTACAGGCTTGTAGTACGCAGCTCTCACCACTCGGCTACCGCGGATGAAGGAATCGGTTGCTTTATTTGCTCAGTTAGCGTAGAACACACAGAAGCTGCAAAACTAGCATAGACATCCACCCTGTCGTCGGTAATGCAGTCACCGAAATAAGTTCTTATTCATTTTAAATTGGATTCCTATCCGGATCAACTGCAGTTAATTCCTGAGATAATTCCGAATTAACGAGTTGATCCGAATCAACGTTGCTGTCTGTTTATGCTGTCTGTTTATTTACTTTAAGAGAGTAAGCTTGAAATTGACTTATTATTTGAGAATTTATCTAAATCATTCCAATTATAAAATTGTGATGTAGCTTTATTCGAATTGTAAAACGGATTTAATTTCATCTTCCCATTCAAATGGATCGCTCTTTGTAAATTTCAATTGGAGATCATTCATTACACTGTGAGACAAATGGTAGGGGTCAGTGATCGGGAAGGGTTCAAACTACCGGGGAAAGTTATATCGGTAAAAAAGAAGTTATACGTGTCCCGGCGTTTCGCTGGGTCATGTCTAGGAATCGAGATATATCGATTTGAAGTTAGTAACTATCATATAGGGGAAATTGTCACCTTTGGTGGTCTTTTTTTTTTGACATAACTCGAGAACCACTAGTCCGATTTTGCTCAAACAAATTTAAAAAAATTGAAAATTACAATTCCTTTAATCTGTTCATATAACGTTTTTCTATATAATCAACAGTTTTGCCGGTAAAAATAAATGTATGAATAATAATAAATAAGTTTTGCGTTCTTACGACTTAATTGCAGCTGCAGCCGAAACTAAATTTAAAGTTGGCACTTAGCCAGAAAAGTCGAAACTAAGGCGACTATGAATAGATTTAGTTATAACTTAGGATAGTTTCGACTTAGTTGTGAACTAAATATGACTATGAATATGCGCCATTGAAATCGATTGGGGTATTCACAACGGTGTTGTAAGTATCGTATTATTGTGTGTCGCAAACTTTAAACGCCTAAAAAATATATTAAGGGGGTTCGAAAAGTACCATCAAAGTCATATTATGTATTCTCGAAGTGTAAAAAAAAAAGTTGGTTGTGGTTTCAAGTTCTATAAACATTTATTTAAACTTTTAAAGTTTACGACATACCAGAATACGACATTTACGACACCGTTGTGAATCCCTCAAATATCGCCATAATTATACGACAACTTTATATCTTATAAATAGGCAAGCATGAATCAATTGGGAACAATGCTCTCCTAAGATTTCCGATAGGTGGTGCAGGGGTCGAGCTATGCTAAAATATCGCACTTATGGTCCGATTTTCGTCAAACACAGAATATATATTCGCTACATAAGGAGAAATGAACCCGTTAGGTGCCTTCAGAGTCGAGTTATGGCGATTTCAGTTCCATACAATATGTTCTCATAATAATAATAATATATTGGCGCTTACACATATGTTAGTGCTTGGCCGAGCTTCTCCTCCGATTTGTGGTGTGCGCCTTGATGTTGTCACACAAAGCGGAGGGACCTATAGTTTTACGCCGATTCCGAACGGCGATTATATTTTTATGAGAAGCTGTTTTTCATGGCAGAAATGGCACTCGGAGGTTTGCCACTGCCTGCCGAGGGACGACCGCTGTTAAGAAAAAACCTATATTTCTATATTTTTGCGATGTTGCTTTGACCAGGGTTTGAACCCAGGCATTGTGGAGTGGAAGCGGACACTGCTTACCAATAAATAAATAGGCAAGCAAGAATCAGTTGGGAGCAATTTTCTCCAATTTGAATGATTGCAGCTGGTTGGAAAGATGCTTAGTAGGACGAGTGCACAAAGTGTTAATTTTTTGAGCATGTTGCGCAGAGGTCGAGTCATGCTAGAAAATCCCATTTTTGTCCGATTTGCTTCAAAATAAGAACACATATTAGTAACATACTCGAGTTATTTCAAATTCACGTCCGTGAAATACATATGTATGTATGCTATCATACCGACGCATCCAAACCATACTATGCTAAGTTTGAAAATTGAGTTTTTCAGGAGGAGCTTTCAAAGTTTACATTCGATACCTCGTAAATGGTCATGATTCAATAATAAAAGGTTCGCTCAGAAAACGGACCTCTTGACAAAATCGGCTCCCTTAGCAAGGCACTGTATGTGGGTTCGTGTGTGTGTGCAAAGCTTTTGTAAGGGAGTTAAGGGAGTGTTAAAACTCGAATGTCACTATTGAGCAAACCTTTAATTATTGGATCATGGTAAATGGTATGAGGATAGAGCTTTGAGTCTTTCTCTCTTTGTATCAGAATTTTATTAGCATTTGAGAATTTATAATAACTAGTGTTCGCCCAGCGGTTGAAATTCAACCGCTAAAATTAAGGATAGTTTATGTGAGTTGAGTTGAGCTGAAATAAAATTTGTTGGAATGGGTTAAGTGGAGGGGAGTTTAGCTTAGTACTTAGCATAACATAACATAGAATAGCATTAGATTCAATAGCATAACATATGTAGCATAACACATCACAATATAACATCGCACATTCTTCAGTTGTATTTCTTTTTTATCCCTATCACTTTCTTCCTCTCTATCTTTGTCTCTATCGCTTTTAATGTTTATGTTTATGTTTATGTTTATCTACACCTTCATGTTCATGTTAATGTTCATGTTCATGTTCATGTTCATGTTCATGTTCATGTTCATGTTCATGTTCATGTTCATGTTCATGTTCATGTTCATGTTCATGTTCATGTTAATGTTCATGTTCATGTTCATGTTCATGTTCATGTTCATGTTCATGTTCATGTTCATGTTCGTATTCATATACATATTCATATTCATATTCATATTCATATTCGTATTCATATCCATATTCATCTTCATCTTCATCATCTTCATCTTCATCATCTTTAGGTTTGTTTACTTTTATTTTAATTTCTGTATTTATCCCTTTCTTCTTCTCCATACTCAAAATTATCTTCATCCTTGTTGGAGGCTAATCTATTCATGTACATACATACATACATCTTATTCCTAAACTGCTGCTTAGCACGTTTCATTAATTCACTATCACTATTAAAGCATACATTTAGGAGGCATTTCCGCCCCAACCATGTACATGTATGGCATTGGTATTGGTGAGACTTTTGAATTGATTTTTTCGCTCTATTTTAAACTAATTTGAAATTTTAAAAATTGCCTGCACATCAGCATCAAAATACCTTTCTAATGATATATAATTGTTTATACCTTAGAAGTACAGTTTAGCCGTAAAAGGGGTGTAAAGGAAACATGATTGCCTATTTATATAATTGATTATAGAAGGTCATAGGGAAAAATGACTTAAATTACTTTAGAACGAAAAAAAAATTTAAGTAATCGTCCATGTCTGCTTAGCATATTTTTGATGGAAATGTTTTGCTTCGTTGGTTCTCTAAGTATACATAACATTTTCCGGTTTGAAAAATATGCAAAGACAGATTTAGATTAAAATATCTCATTATTCAATTCAATTAAATTTTCTTACTGCTTAAAAGAGCCTAGGGCTTTACTACGTTTATATAAAAATTTACAACTTAAAGTGTTTTATAATAAATGCGGCATTCGAATAGGAAATGTTGCGAACACTCTAATTCTAATTAGGTTGCATATAGTAAAATAATTATTTTGATCAAATCTATAAATCGTTAATCCGTTGATAGTCGGAGCTATGCAAAAACTCCGGAAATGTGGAATTGGCTTTTTGTAAATAGGTAGC
>NW_023465199.1:0-9206 GCF_013731165.1 Rhagoletis pomonella
CGCGCACTGGCCCAACAGACGCAATGGCTAAGTTAGCAGAGCACTGTTTGCCATTCGAGAGATCCGAGTTCGAGTGCTACAACAGGAACATTTTTTCCTTTCTTTATTTATTTTTTTTCTGGTTCAATTTTTATAAACTGTCCTTATTGATTTTTTTTTGCTTTTTTGATCTAATTTTCTTTTGATTTATAGATTGTGTTGCTTTAAAAAGGAAACAATTTTTTTTAATTTAATTAATTTTAGAAATTGTTTGCTGAAAGACAATCAAGACCAATAACAGGCCAACTCTGGCATCTGTCTTTCAACTCACCTCAGTCTTTCGAGGGCCAACTATCTTGAAAGCTATTTTCTGGAAAAGCTAAAAATTTGAGAAATAGAAACTAAAAGAAAACAAGGCAAAAAGTAAAAGTTCGGACGGAGCCGAACATTAAATACCCGGCGCAAGTATTAAATATATGTTTTTCACCTTTCCGAAAGCTACTGCTACATGGTAAGCGGGGGTGTATAAATTTTTAGTAAATTAGCGTCCTTAAATTTCGAAATATTGAAGTTTCAAGCATATCTGAAATTTACCGTTATATGAAAAGCGGCCGTAATTTTAGTCCGATTTTAATAATTTTTAACGCTTTGCTTTTATGTGGCAAGCACAATAACCAAACCGAGTTTGGTAAAAATTGGTTGCACGGTTACCGAGATACATATATGTGAACATAAGTGGGCGGTGCCACGCCCATGTTCCAAAATTTTATTATAAACGTATTTCTTGGTAAAGAATTGTTGCAAGCAGAAATTTTAAATAAATTAGCTTTAATATTTACTGATTTATCGAGGATTGTGTATTTCTCTAAATTACCGTTATATGGGATGTGGGCGTGCTTATTGTCCGATTTTTTAAATTTTCAGCCATTTGGTATGTTGTACCAAGGCCCAACAACTGCGCTAAGTTTGGAAGAAGATGATGCAGCAGTTGCCAAGATATGCATATGTAATCATAAGTGGGCGTGGCTCCGCCCATTTTCCAAAACTTTTTAATATTCTTATTTTTCGTCTAAAATTTATTGTAAATATCAATTTTGAGTGAATAATCTTCAGTAGTTACTAAAATATCGGAGTTTTCGTATTTCTGAAAATTACCGTTATATTGTAAGTGGGCGTGGTTACAGTCCGATTTCGCCCATTTTCAATACCAACCTACCTTGGATAAATGGAAACCTACATACCAGATTTCGTTGAGATATCTCAATTTTTGCTCGAGTTATCGTGTACGCGGACGGACGGACAGACGGACAAACGGACGGACAGACAGACGTGGCTTAATCGACTACTCTATTCATTCTGAGCATTTATGTATACATTTGTCTATATCTATCTCGATTCGTTTTGGCTGTTACAAACAACCGTTATGTGAACAAAGGTCATATACCCTTGTGCACAACTACGCTCGGGTATAAAAAGATGAATCAAAAAAGTTTACAAACGTTAAATAAAATAAAAATATGAATTTTTTAGCCAATAAAACTAAAAAAAAAATTATTTAAAAAAATTTGTTTCCGAGGATTGAACTCGGATCTCTTGGATGACATGAAAGTGCTCTGCTCACTGGGCCATTGCCACTGTTACAGCAACGTTATCGAAATTGAAATTTATTGAAAACAACATTCGTTAAACATCATTCGTTAAAATGTTAAGTAAAGGTTTTTGTTTACTTAACTTTAATGTACATTAAATGCCGTTAACAAATCATTACCTGACTCCGAAAGGGAATTTTTTCAAATCGTTACTGAGGACACCTTAACCCTTTCCGGTCAAATCCGCCCCTGATATAAAAACGAAAAGAAAAAAAAAATATTCAAAAATTGTTTTGGGTAGCTATTAGGGCTACTTCAAATTTGTGCAATATATTGAACAAAAATCCGCAAAGGAGTAAAAGTTCTTAAGAAAACTCAATAAATATTTCACTAAGTTTGACGGCATAAAACTTTTATTTAATTGAAAATCAACTAATTTATGTACAAAGTAATTGACTTTACTGCAGATATGTTGGAATGAATATTTTATATCTTTTTAAGTATATTTAGTTAAGATTTGCATTAAAAAATTTTAAATTTTCTCCATTAGAAGAGAATTATATAAAGAAATGTTGAATATTTTCAGATAATATTACAATATAAAAAACAAATGACCCGTTTTAATAAACCTTCTCGGTTTTTCTGCCTTCAGTAGATCAAGAAATCAAAAACCTACCCTTTACTGCAACAACAGCGCAAAAGCTCTTCAAAAACCACGGCAAAAGCCACCCAATTGCCTGTTCAACTGCAACCTTTGCGGACGTTTGTACAATATATTGTACAAGACACTTAAAACCTTTCAGTGTAAATGTACAATATATTGTACTTTTTTTTGACCACTCGGGAAAAATAGTTTAAATCATGATAGTTTAATTTTAGCATTTTTATATGATGAAATGCTTTTTATATTTCTACACTATGTGCTTTTATTAGCGATCTTACTCGACTTTCGCGTATTTTTTGTACAGTAAATTACCACAACTTGCGTGGCACTGGAATTTTAAAAATGGTATATTTTTAAATTAAATTCCAAAAATAGTTTTCATAAAGTTTAATTTGTTTTCAAAAATATGAATAAGATTTTTAGCAGCACGCTTCCAATGTTACAAAAAATTAAATGTACAATATATTGTACAAATGCAGGGAAAGGCTTAAGTTATCATTAAACGACTCTGAGTGCGGCTGTAAGATACTTAAAAATCGATTACCAACTTTATACTGAGCTCCGCATAGACGTGGTAATAAAATAAAGATAGTAAATAGGTAGCATGGGTCCGTGTAAATCCAAGTTTAAAACTTTGTGCAATATTTAAAAAAAAATCTATAGACTATCGTAAAAATTTCGAGCTTTTTTAATTAGATTTCTTAGAAAGATTCTGATCTTCTCCAAAATCAGACTAAAGAAGTGATATGAAAGGGAGTCGCCCTGTCTGAAACCCCGTTTGGTGGCGATCGGCTTGGTGAGGTCTCTCCCAATTCTGATGGGGCTGTTGTTATTGCTCAACGTCATTTTAGACAGCCGTATCAGTTTGGCGGGGATGCCAGATTCAGACATATCGGCGTATAGGCAACTCCTCTTAGTGCTGTCGAAAGCGGCTTTAAAGTACACAAATAGGTGGTGAGTGTCGATTCTTTTCTCGCGGGTCGTTTCCAGGATTTGACGTATTGTGAATACCTGGTCTATGGTGGCTTTTCCATGCCTAAAGCCACACTCATAAGGCCCAATCAGTTTGTTCACAGTGGGCTTCAGTCTTTCACACAATACGCTCGATAACAACCTATGCTTTGGAAGCTGATCCCGCAGTAGTTGGCGCGAATGGCGGGGTCGCCTTTCCTGTGGAATGTGCAGAGCACACTTAAATTCCAGTCGTCGGACATGCGTTCATCTGACCATATTCTGCATAAGAGTTGATGCATGCACCTTATCAAATCCTCGCCACCGTACTAGTATAATTCAGCTGTCAAGCTGTCAGCTCCAGCAGCTTTGTTGTTTGTCAGCCGTGTTATTGCTATTCGAAGCTCGTCATAATAGGGCGGAGGAACATCGACTCCGTCATCATCGACTGCGGGCTCGGGTTCTTCATCTCCACAACTTTCCGTGCTGCTACCATTCAGTAGGGTGTAAATGTGTTTCCTCCACAATTTAAGTACGTTCTTAACGTCGGTAACTAGGTCGTTATTATTGTTCTTACAGCAGTACGCCCTGTATTAAGCATTTCAAGCTCTTCGCACTCATGTATGTCGGCCTCTCCTTTCTTATTGCGGCAAATACGTCTCGCTTCCCTCCTCAGATCCCTATGGAGGTCCCACATAACGTGCGTTGCGCCCGATCGCAGCGTGGCCCAGTAGGCGGCATCTTTTTTCTCTGCAGCTTCGTGAAACTCCTATTCAGTGATGGAAAATAAGTGTGCATTGTGCCGTTTTCGGCCCTTTTGGAAGCAGCCAGCACCTTAAGCACAATCGATTGATTTTCGGAAAAATTTTTGCGTAACTTAATGCAACTAATATAAATTTTTTTCGGATACGCAATTAAAAATATATTTTTTTTTACTTTTTATCGTATATGCTTAAACTGGTAAATTATATAAACATAGAAATGCAAGCAGAACAAGCTCGCATCCACATTGCGCATATACACTTAACATTTTTGTTTAAACAAATTTACAGCAATTTCATCTCTAAAGCAAATATTGAATCTCATTCAATATATACCTTAGATTTAAATAATCATATACTCATTTTAGATATTTTTTGTGGAACAACGCCGAAATATTTCTAACTAAAGAAAATTTGACAGAAACTGAATTTAAAAATTTTAAATTAAGTGTTTTACAATTTAATGTTCAATTTTTCCAAGATTTAAGAAGGAGGATCTTGGTAAACTCCGTTAACCGTTGCCGTTGATCAGCATATTGAAAATATTTTGGAGGTGGTTAAGAACGGCCGTTAATTAAGAACGCTCGTATGATTCCCTCCAATCTAGAAGTAGAAATTTCTCTACCACGTTTGGCAGGTAAATAAAAAAACAGAAGTAACCCCCATCGGTCCATGAAAATAAGTACTGGCGACGACCTATAATAATGCCGAATCTGGATTCACTAACGGCCTCTTTACAACTATACTTTTCCAATAAAAATACTCCAGCTCCACCAGTGAAGATGTACTTTTGTACGCGAACTCGAAACATTTTGAACAAATCTAGCGATAAATAAGTGTATTTCCATTTTGAGCGCTTTTCTATGTACAACAGCGACTGTGGGGCGATCGTTTAATACACTTCGTGAGTAAAAACCTGAATGAGAATCATAACAGGAGAATAAAGGCCTTCTGGACTATGCCTCATGTGCGTCCATAGAAGAATCGTTACCGAAAACCTCATTCAGGGGGAAATTATCGAAACGATATTCTGAAAATCCGAGACGTTTAATATTAGCGAAAAATAATTTAATACAAAATTTAATTTTTTAAGAAACAAGTATATTTACTTGCCCCCTACATTTGATCTTGGGTACATCCTTGGTAACAACTGTTTTGATTTTGATAGGAAAGGTTGCGCAAGCTGGACATTTTACTTAATCTGCAAATACTTTAGGAATATAAGAGACTGATGCGCTGTATTTTTACATTTCGTAATTCAGGGTTAATGACTGAGAGATGTTTTGTTCATACGCGAATTTTTTTTGAAAACTACATAAGTACTTTCGGGTATGCAGTGTTACTGTCCACTCAATTTTAGTGCAATAAAGTGCAAGTATGAAGTGGTACAAAATTCGCGGTGATTTTGAGAAGTTTTTTCGTTGAATGTGCACATAAAGCATATTTACTAAAATTTTTTTGTACATAAAATACATAAAGAAATTTCAAAAAAAAAATATATGTATAATAAAAAGTAATACGAATTCTCAGCCACTTAAAGCTTGCATTTTATTATACATATTAAAATCGAGTAGACTATAAGAGTGCATACGCGAAAGTTTTCTAAAAATGACAACAAAGTTTTAAATTTGAAACTTTGTTTTTTATGGCTTTTGTTGTTGAATTGACTATATTTTTATTAAAAAAAGAACTCAAATTACATAAAGGGTTATTCAATTTTTAAAAGTTGTCCAAATGTCGCGCTGCATTTCGAAAACGCCCTATCTCAGACAACTTTTCAAGGGATCCCTATTTTAGAATTTGATTCAATAACGCCCTATCTGAAATGAAAATATAATGAAAATATGATGAGATAGGGCATTTTTGAATCGAATTCTGAAATAGGGTGTTCTTGAAAAGTTTCCTGAGATAGGGCGTTTTCGAACTGGCTGCCGAAATAGATCGATCTTCCACTCAGATGTCGATATGTATGTATACACTGTTGCGTTTTGTTTTGTAGTGTCATATATATATAGTTTCTGTGATAATTCGTTAAAACAGTGAAATAAGTAATTTTAAATATTTTTACCTTCCTTTTATTAGCTCGGGATGTAACTATGTAATATTGATGCGCCTAAAAGATGCAGCGACTTCTATTCTCAAGTTACATACCTGATGTTAGTACGAATGGCAATTATAATAGGGAGGTTTTAGTTTTTTAAACTATAATTTTATTTGTTTAATTCACGGCCTATCAAACAGGTTCAGAGCATTTGAACAAAAACAACATTTGCCTGTATTTTGTTCTTGCTTCTGGTATCGAAATAGGGTTGCCAGATTTTTTATGCGCCAAATCAGTACGTTAGACTTTTTCATGCTAAAAAAGCAGTACTTTTCAGTACATTTTTATTCAAAGCAAAATTATGAATCTAAGTAACAGAAAATGCTTTAAAACGCCAGAGTTCTTCTTTTTAACAATATTTTGGTACATAAATAAATAGTCAAAGAATTCAATACGTTTCTCTCTTTGCGCCAGGAAACAAACTTTATACTTAAGATCCTCCCAACTGCTTTGTTTGAGTGTGGTATTGAAAAAAAAGAACAAAATTAAACACTTTTTCAAACTGTGAAAAAGTACCACTCTTTAAGGATGTCATCTATATTTCCCCATAGCCTAAATAGTTTTTTCAACTACGAAAAAACTTTGAAAGAGTAAGAATTCGCTAAAAGGAGCATCTAACTCTATGTCTTGTATGCAAAACTTTTTACAATGTCAGAAAATTGAGAAAAGAGTTTTAAGGTATAAGCAAAAGACCTTCGAATATTCAAATTTGTTGGTATTGTACTGAAAGTTATTTTCGAGATAACCATGACACGAGGTTAACCACTGAGAACATATTTGCAGTTTGCTAACATAACCAAAATGTTTTCAAATTTTCAAACTCACAAATACATTCTCACGTTCAGTCCCAAATAAAAACAAATTTAATATTTTCATCTATTTGTTTTTTATTTGTAATTTACTTCAATAAAGATAGAAATGTGGGGTACTAGTATTTCATTAAATAAATTTTTTTAAATATAGAGTAAGCATAAATTTAAGGGTATATATAAAAAGGATCTTTCTATTAAGCGTACTCTTCATAAAGAAAGAATGCATTTAAGAAAGGTTCTCCGTGAGATTTCTGTTTTTCTTATATGCAATAAGTACTGCAAATATATTTTATAAAAGTAATGGTACCTTATGGATGATTTTTAATTTATGTATTAACACATTGACATACATTTTGGTACATTTTTTAGGACAAATTTGGCACAATTTTAAATTTTGATTTTCCATCAGAGCTCCTCATCGTACCAGTTGTTCTTTCGGGCTCACCGAAATCGACTACTTCTTGGGCGGCGGTCCTTAATGAGCGGGAAATGCGGTTCCACTGCTCGCATATGTCGGTTTTCTGAAGAGTGCTCTCTGAGAGCAGGTGTGAGAGTTGAGTAGCAAATGTATTGGCTGTCTGTTGTGGTTGCAGCTTTTCAACGTTAAAGCTTAACGTGCATATTTGGGCGTACATTTTTTGCTGCCCAGGCCGGTTGCGTATCTTGGCTGCAACAAGATAGTGGTCCGAGTTGATGTTTGGGTCTCGGAGTGTACGTACGTCCAAAACACTGGAAGCATGCTTTCCGTCTATCACAACATGAACGATTTGGTTTCTCGTTTTTCAATCCGGAGACAGCCACGTAGCTTGATGTATCTTTTTATGTTTGAACCTAGTACTGCATACTACCATGTTTCGGGCCCCGGCGAAGTCGATCAGCCTCAATCCGTTGTCGGACGTTTCGTCGTGGAGGCTGAATTTTCCGACGGTGGTTCCAAAGATCCCTTCTTTCCCCACCCTGGCATTGAAGTCGCCAAGCACGATTTTGATATCATGACGGGGGCAGCGCTCGTACGTGCACTCCAAGCGCTCATAGAAGAGATCCTTGGAGGCCTCATCCTTCTCTTCCGTCGGGGCATGGGCGCAGATGAGCGAGATGTTGAAGAATCTCGCTTTGATCCGGATTGTGGCTAGACGCTCGTCCACCGGGGTGAACGACAGTACTCGGCGACGGAGTCTCTCTCCCACCACAAATCCAACTCCGAATTTGCGCTCCTTTACATGGCAGCCGTAGTAGACGTCGCAAGGCCCCAGACATTGTTTGCCTTGCCCCGTCCAACGCATTTCTTGGATGGCGGTGATGTCAGCTTTTGTCCTTACGAGGACATCAACCAGCCGGGCAGAGGCACCTTCCCCATTAAGGGTCCGGGCATTCCAGGTGCATGCCCTCAAATCGTAGTCCTTTAAACGTTTGCCGTGGTCGTCATCATAAGGGGGGGGTCTCATCCGAGGCTTTGCCTTGTTTCTTCACTGGAAGTGGTTTTTACGTGGCGGGTCCCAAGCCCAGCGCACAACCCATTGCTGGAACGGGGGTGGTCAGACACCCGCTTGCAGCCGCACCTACTGGTGAACAGACGCTGCAGACTTCAGTGAGCCCTTAAACCGAATAAGTCGGAGTGGCCCCACCGAAGCTCCCTCTCTTTCTTCCGTGACCCAAGGCTCCACTCGGATTGGTTACCACATCTCGCACATAGGTTGCTCACGTTGCCCAGAGTGCGCGAACGAGGTTGTCTTCCATATAAAAATTAACTGTTTTTATTCGTTATATGGAAGCCAATGGGACAAAAAATTTCTTAAAAATCAACGGCAATTTTCAGCGATTTGAGAAATTCAAGGTAGAGCTCGGATTTTTATGTTAAAAAATAAGCTTCAAAATATGTTTCCTCATAACTATAAGCAAATTGCATACCAATTTAGTGGAAATTCGGTGTTATTTTGAAGCAAAAAGCTGCTAATCCATTTAGAAAAAAGCATTTAGCCATTTTTTCTTTAAAGCCATTTTACAACGCTTTTATCAACTTGCAATGTTGTGTTCCAGAAACTTTCAATGTTGTGTGTCCGACACCATAAAGCTTTGCTTTGAAAAGTTCCTATAAAAAAGCATAGTGCATAAGGCGACATCTGTAGTGAAGTAGTGCATAGGGCGATAGCTGTAGTGAATAGGGCGAGGTAGATGACATCTAGATGCCGCCCTATGTACTACGTTTGCTACACCGGAAATAGACGACACGTCATTCTTTAAATAAAATTAATTGGTGCTCGTTTGTATGTACATACATATGTAAATGCATGTGTGTGCACCTTTCTATTAATATCGTTGAATTATTTTAATATCTATTGCAAAATTTTA
>NW_023465200.1:0-9202 GCF_013731165.1 Rhagoletis pomonella
AATTGCACGACCCACTCCGTTGCTTATGCCAGGATTTTAACTCTCATAGAAATATTAACAAAAACCAACAAAACCAACAACCACATGATCAAGGGAATTGCAGCGGAATAGCTGCGCTTGATTGTAGTTGGCTTAGCAAAGTGAAATAGTGGAAAATAAGCAACAAGAATTAAAAAGACAAATTTAGCACAGTGCGTAGGCAACTGGCTGAGTCAGCGGTGATCGTCGGTTCGAATCCTACTGAAAGAAGTCTGATGAGGAAATTTGATGATTTCCGAAATAGCTATCACTTCTACCATTTTTTCAAATTATTGTTGCTTTTCCACAATAAGTTTTCACTCAAAACGGCGTCGAGCTCACAAAAATTGTAGAATATAATTGTTATAAAGGCCATTAAAATAACAAAAACAAATAACTTAAGGACGAGCACACCTAAAAAGTTAAACATTATAATAATAGAAATATTAACAGAAACCAACAAAACCAACAACCACATGATCAAGTGAATTGCAGCGGAATAGCTGCGCTTGATTGTAGTTGGCTTAGCAAAGTGAATTAGTGGAAAATAAGCAACAAGAATTAACAAGACAAACTTAGCACAGTGCGTAGGAAACTGGCTGAGTCAGTGGTGGTCGTCGGTTCGAATCCTACTGAAAGAAGTCTGATGAGGAGTTGTGGTGATTTCCGAAATAGCTATCACTTCTACCATTTTTTCAAATTATTGTTGCTTTTCCACAATAAGTTTTCACTGAAAACGGCCTCGAGCTCATAAAAATTGTTGAATATAATTGTTATAAAGGCCATAAAAATAACAAAAAGCAAATAACTTAAGGACGAGCACACCTAAAAAGTTAAACATTCTAATAATAGAAATATTAACAAAAACCAACAAAACCAACAACCACATGATCAAGTGAATTGCAGCGGAATAGCTGCGCTTGATTGTAGTTGGCTTAGCAAAGTGAAATAGTGGAAAATAAGCAACAAGAATTAACAAGACAAACTTAGCACAGTGCGTAGGCAACTGGCTGAGTCAGTGGTGATCGTCGGTTCGAATCCTACTGAAAGAAGTCTGATGAGGAAATGTGATGATTTCCGATATAGCTATCACCTCTACCATTTTTTCAAATTATTGTTGCTTTTCTACAATAAGTTTTCACTGAAAACGGCCTCGAGCTCATAAAAATTGTTGATTAAAAAAGGAAAATTTAAAATAATGTTACACAATTTAGAACAACATTGAAAATATCACCGTTAGGAAAATACTGTGCTTCAATAACCTCAAATTTCTTACATAATTATATTTTATATATAGTATAATTTGCAGTAGTCAATGAAATAAAAAAAATAACATTGTAGAATAGCCAAAAATTGGAAAATGTGGTACAATATCAAAGTTGTGGTATCAAATTCATAAAGGGTATTTCCACGGTGCCTACATTGCGCTATAGGGGTTTCCTTTGTTCATGAATTATGAGGTCAAAAATGTATACAGAATTAGGTACGAATTCGTAAAGTGAGCACAACATTTTTTTTATACAATTACGATCTTTTAAAAGGCCTATCCGTTAATATGTAGGTAATCTATTATTAATTTTTTACAGTAAAATATTTACTATTGAAGTAATAAATAAATACAATTTTTTCCAAGTAATTTACATCAAATTAAAGTTTTTCATACTAAATGTAGTGAATATACTTACATAAATTCAAATATAAAAGCCGAAAACCAAATTGTGATCGTATTGGGATTCGATTTTGAAACCGCGCTTTACGCGCTACTACGCATACCGTAACTATAAACTGGTGAAAATTAAGTCGTCACAACTATCAAAATCTTTCACGTGTGAGTCATCGTGCACTTTAGACGGCATTCAAAATCTAAATCTTTAACACAAAATGCTTTTTGTATTCCTCAGCTCTTATACATATATATTTATATACGAGTATATATCTTTACTACTAAATACAACATCAAGAAAACATTATTTCTTTATAAAAAATTTTAAGTACACTATTTTCCCCCAATATTATGATATTATGTCCAAAATAATATCAGAAAACACTTAAATACTTAACTATAAAAATAAAAAGTTACAAATAACATCTATTTCAAAAATTTTGATTCGTATTGATAGCCGCTAAATATTTGTGCCCTTTTTTTTAGTTTCCATGATTTCATGAAATCATTCACGAATTCTTACTCAATTCTGCAATATAAACCACAAAATTCGCACATGAACGAAGCCGTTAAAGCGCGCCATCTGTGGCATCGCCATAATAACACTTAATTCCAAAATACTGTGCTATTGTGACTTCAAGCTTAAACATAACTGTAATCCAAATAATAGGAATTTCAATAATAAGAATTGTAGCAGGCTGCGCTGTCAGTTAAAAATATTCATTTTCCTCTTATGATAAAAGCTGAGAAATATATTTGTCGCGTAAATTGTAGATACGGTAAGTACATTCATATGTATATTGGTATTATGGTATTTTTTGTAAATTTCGCATCACAATCTTATTTGCAACCCATATTGTTTCTGGCTACCGTGTCGAAAAAGTATTCGAAAATTCCTTTTATGTGAACTGCTAAGCAATACATTTATTACGAGTATTATTGGTATGGTAAGCATATTGGTGTTTGGTGTTATGGTGTTTTTGGTGATTTTCAATTCAACATTTCATTTACAGAAAAATTTTTGCATTAGATATACTGACATATTGCGTTTATCTCATAAAATCTAAAAATATAAAATCGGTAACCTTATAATTTCAAAAAGTTATTTTGTTGATCGTAATGTCCATTTTTTACTTCTATAGGATTCAATTTAATATAATTACGCATAACAATGCCTCGAAAAAAGTGTATGGTAGTGTCAGCTGATCGCAAAAAACGTAATTGCCTTCCAATAAAACAAGATATGCAACAACGGCAGATCTATTTGCAACGAGTTAGGGAATGTATGCGGAACCAAAGGCAGAAACAACGGGCCGAACAAAGGCAACAATTTACTCCCCAATTTAGCAGTGTTTTGGTGCCATCATATTTTCAGCGATTAAGTGAAGATATCAGTGCAAGGAGGCGGCAAGAAAAGCTACCAAAGACGTATTGCGGTGCACGTCTCTTCCTTAAAGATGATGAGATAGAATCAAATTGTGCTGAACGCATGGAGAAGATATGTGAGTTTTGCTCAGCTAAACTTTATCCAGGCGAGGCAGCTGATAATACTGCATCCATCTGTTGCCACAAGAGCAAGGTGAGTTTACCACCAATTTCTGTCAGCGATGAGCTGAAAGAACTTATTGAGTGCAATGATGACATCACAAAAACTATTTGGAGAATATCCGGAAATTTAACAACGGTCCTGCGTTTGCTTCAGTGCAGGTGAACTTTGTCAATATTCCGGGTAGAGGACCATTTTGTTTTAAACTAGAGTAAGACGATTCTCAGATATTATTGTTTCTGTTAACGAAACATTTAATCACAAAGTAAATTCTGAATATATTTTCTCCTCCAATATTGTATACAAAGTAAGCGACACAATGTTTCCCTCAACTCATGACACTCATATATCAGTCAGTTTGTAATATGTTTTTATGTATGTACCTAATAAGTATAAATTCTGATGTACTATAAATCTCATTAATGCTTTGTAATATATGTATAATAAAAATAAGGGGTAAGAATAACACTGTGAGACAAATAGTAGGGGTCAGTGATCGGGAAGGGTTCAAACTACCGGGGAAAGTTATATCGGTAAAAAAGAAGTTATACGTATCCCGGCGTTTCGCTGGGTCACGTCTAGGAATCGAGATATATATAATTATCATATAGGGGAAATTGTCACCTTTTGGTGGCCTTTTTTTGACATAACTCGAGAACCAGTAGTCCGATGTTGCTCAAACAAGGTTAATAAAATTAAAAATTACAATTCCTTTAATCCTTTCATATACGTTTTTCTATATAATCAACAGTTTTAAAAAAATTTAATATTTTAGGCAAAAAATATTTTTTTTCTTCATACATTTATTTTTACCGGCAAAACTTGCAAAATCGGACTAGTGGTTCCCGAGTTATGTCAAAAAAAGACCACCAAAGGTGATCATTTCCCCTATATGATAGTTATATATATATCTCGATTCCTAGACGTCACCCAGCGAAACGCCGGCACACGTATAACTTGTTTTTGACCGATATAACATTTCCCGTTGGTTTCATCCCATCCCGATTTTGACTGTCGCATAGTGTAATTATTTCCGCGAACTATTAGAACAGTCTGCTTCTATCTGTGGCTACAAAAAGGGATGAGTTTACTGTGTATTTCTGTCTGCGCAGACTGCGTATGGCCCGCTTGTTAAGAGATAAAATTGAAATAGAAAGCTCGAAATTTTTACGAAAGTTAGCCATTTTTTTTTTAATGTTGTTCAAAAATTAAATTAATTTTCATTTAGTATGTGTTAAGGAATAAACTATATTTTTATAAACAAATAATTCAAATTAAAATATAGTAAAATAAATAGCCAAATCTAGTCAATATGTGAGTGTCGTAAAGTTATTATATTTAAGAACATCTCTTTCTTAATTAACGATGACACTGTTTCTATAAGAAGCTGATTTCAACATTTTGTTCTAATAAAATTTAGTATCGAAAATATTCTTTCAAAACTTGCCTAGGAATGTGATATAATGGTTCGTTCAAAACCTTTTTTCAAAACTTATAAAGGCAAAAACGAGAAGGCGAGGACAAAAAGAGAATAAAAAAACTTCCCGCAGTGAATTATCAGATTTTTAAAACGGTATAGAAATTTAATTTTTTAAATTGAAATAAAGCATGAAGACCCCATGGAATAAACGAGTAGAAAAAAATATATAACGGTAAAACTGGCACATACTTAAATATATGAAAGAATGGACTCAGGCGACGCCTCTAGCCATTGTGTGTCACAAATTTAAGTTATCGATGGAATTTTTTTTTTTTTGTATAATATAATTTTAAACGTTTTAAAAAAGGGATTTGCTGAAAAAAAAACAACACAATATTAAATATTAAAGCTGTGTATATACTATGCTACTGTGGTGTAGTGGTAAGCAGTGCGCGCTTCCACTCCACAGCACCTGGGTTCAAGCCCTGGTCAAAGCAATAACGCAAAAAAATATAGAAAAAAGGTTTTTTCTTAACAGCGGTCGTCCTTCGGCAGGCAATGGCAAACCTCCGAGTGTATTTCTGCCATGAAAAACAGCTCCTCATAAAAAATACAATCGCCGTTCGGAGTCGGCGTAAAACTGTTGGTCCCTCCTCTTTGTGTGACAACATCAAGGCGCACGCCACAAATCGGAGGAGAAGCTCGGGCAAACACTAACGTAGGTGTAAGGGCCAATCCATTATTATTATATACTATGCTTTTAAGCATACAATGTTTTTAATATCGCCTACTGCTGCGCCTTGCGCTGCAATGTGGGACTCGATAAATAGGCAATTTCATAAGTTACCTATCAACGGCAAGCCTAAGCCTACTTAATGAAATTAAAAGTAAGTACATGTATGACTTTTCAATGAAACTTGCTTTTCAGACGCCTTATAATTTTCCTTTAATTTATAGTCGTCAAGGAAACAAACATCGATGAAGCTGCGAATCTGTCAAGTTCCTCTACATAAAAATATTATAATGTTTAAGAAAGTAAAACTAGCATTTTTTATATTATATATATTATATATATATATATATATATTATATATATATATATATATATTATATATATATGAAGCCTAAGCAATAAAAAAATGTGTAAGTAGTATAGAACCTATTCGTATGCATATAAATTAAAGGCTTAAGTTTTTTATAGGTAAAATAACATTTTTATTGATTCTATACTACAGTGTAGTCAGAAAATTCTTCTTTCGTAGAACGTATGATTGCTTTTATTATTAACACTATAAAAAACGTGAATAAATTATAGCGCAACACTTTCATTATATTTTAATCAATAATGTTAAGCGTTTTTGCAAAACTTTTTGTTAAACAAAAACTCTTAAAATTAACGATAAAAACAAAATAAAAGTGTTGTGTTATAATTCGTACTATGTTTTTTACAGTGTGGAGAATGAAAACAAAATCGCACATTCTACGAAACAAGCGCAGATTTTACGAAAAAAATTTCGTTAAATATACGAATTATTTCTGTGCATTTTACAAAAATTTCGTAAAATGTACTAAAGATCTGATGCCTCATATTTTCGTAGTATGTACGAAAACGGTTTTGTACAATCAACGAAAACTTTCGTGGCTCAAAATGACGAAAAATTTCGTAAGATTTACGCAAGTTTTCGCTATATTTACACAGATTTTATTCTCAGTGCAAGTGATCCAAGTGCATCCAGCAATTTCAATTCCAACTTAGATGAAGACCAGGTCCGAATTTCTTAGAAGACGTTTTCACTGAGCATACCATAGAGCCGGTTGCGGTTCCTAGCAACGAAAGTGAAGAGTAGGGAGACGATATCGAACAGAAAGTATCGATATGGTACTCATTTAAAGTATCGCTTTAAAAATATCGGGTACCCATTAATTTCGGAATAAAAAGACTCGATATTCCAAATATCGATACCAAAATCCAAAAAATTTATCTGAATTGAGATTGAGAGATTGAGAGATAGGCCGCTGTGGTGGTATGGTTAGAAGTGCGCAAAGCTTGAAAATGAAAAACAGCTTCCCGATAAAACAAAATAGCCGTTCAAAGTGTACATAAACTGTAGGTACCCCTTTTGTGCCACAACATTAATAGCTCGAACACAATGAAAACGACGAGCTGCGGACCGCAGCTGTCGAATTATTTTAACACGTACTCTTATGTAGATAAATATTTTGGCGACGACAGTGGTTGTGGCCAGATTAGATCTATTTCTATTTTTCCAGGGATAGATAAAGTTCTTCCTTTTCTTTTATGTCAAACTCGTACAAATTCATGATGTCGCTGCCGTGTTCAAAAAAATCATGTCATCATCGACAAAGCGTTTAGATAAAGAAGATAATAAATTGGGGGCTGTGACCCGTAGCTCGTCGTTTTCAATGTGTTCAGAAGTTAAGGCGAACGTAGGGTTGCCAGACGTACTGCTTTTGGGAGAAAACGTACTCCTTTTTATTGCAATGTACTCCCTTGTACTCCCAAAAAAATATATCTGGAATTGTACTCCTTTATTAGCTTTGTACTTCTTTTGTACTCCTTTTTTCCAGCTGTTAATATTTTATCATATACAGGGTGTAAAATAATATCTGTTGCACAGTTTTTTTATTTGAAAAATAAATTATCCACAGATTTTACTTCAATTTTATTAATTCGTTTTTAAATTTCAACCTTCATTTGGGTTACCGGCGGTAAACACTTTGAGAGAAAAGCGCAAGTAAAAAAAGTAGTTAATGTATAGTCTTTAAATTTAACCTTCATTTGGGTTTACCAGGGGGCTTGGGAGCAAAGCGCAAGTCTTCGTCGGTTACTTTATTACATATCTTCTGTAATCATAGGCTAATTTCCCCCATTTGGGTCCTTTATACTCCGTCTTTTGTCCAACAAAAGGCCTCCTACTCAGCAATCGAAAAGACTCGAAACTGGTTATTAGGTTGGTTAGGTATTTTGGCAATTTTTCCCTGGGGAACCATAGGGGCCCCAGGTGATCGGGAGTAACATTTTTGTCAATGGCGGTTCATACCCTCTCCAAAAAGGTCGGAAAAGGTGCCACGTCCACTCCCCCTTCGTTCACCGTCCCTTTAACATCCGTCCTTATTGGAAAGCCAACCCATATAGTTATTTATTTTTCACATTTATTGTTGCTTTGAAAAAGATTTCTAAGATATCTTTGTTTGTTTGTACCTAATTAATGGTAATTTGTAACAATAAATTGCACAAATATTCAAAAAAAAATTGTACTCCTTTTTTATGTCATGTACTGCTTTTTTTTCTATCGAAAATATAAATGTACTCCTTTCTCCGTTTCAAAATCTGGCAACCCTAGGCGAACGCGACAAATTAGAGGGGAATTTCAGTCAAACACTAAGATCGAATTTATACGACGACTTTTCACCCTGCGTTTTTTGGCACGTTCCCTTTTAAAAAAGTCTTCGAAAATCCTCGTTCATTTACACGATGACTTTTTCTTTGCGGCGTTTCTTGCGTATTTTTGATATTTAAGCGTCAAACTTTCATTAGTCTACTTTTTCGTCCTCGTGAACTCGAGAAAAGCGAAACGCCAAAAAAACCCCTCGATTTCGCTCACCGTGCGTGCTTGCCTACCCTGCTGACTTCGCTACACTTCTTGCCTACAAGCTCGACACGCATGACTTTCCACCCAGGGTGAAAAGTCATCGTGTAAATTGGCTCTAACACAGTGTGTAACAACACGTAGGGATTGAGGTGTTGTCTTAAAACACCGAGGTCGCGGGTTCAAATTCCCCCACATGCAATCCTAACTATACTACAAATTTCTGCTTAAAGCCGAATTTATATCGGGAAGAATTGTTAATAACATTAAGCTCAAATTAGTGGTGACGTAACCATAACCATATAAAACAGCTGTTACAATCGACCTTATGGGCACCACTGTATTGGATTAGTGGTGCCACACCTTAACGCCATAGCCATAACCACAGCCATAGAGGCCAATTGAATTTTGGTTTTTGCCATAACCATATCAGCTGATGTCTGAAGTCCGTGTTGCCAGACGTTCAAGAAAGAAAGTTCACAGCCAAAGTTTTGGCATAAGTGTATAATATGAACCATTTAGCTATGCAAAAACCAAAAGTGTGGCTCGATAGAACTTCTCACGGTAATTTCAACTGTGCCAAAATTATTTGGCGCAAAAATATAAAAAATAAATAAAAGGTTTAATTAAGATTTTTTGATTTTTTTAAATATTAATATCTTATGAACTACATAACCGATTTAAAAAATCAAATAAAGACAATTAATTTATCTTTCTGCTGATGTTCATAATTTTTATGCGTTGTTTTATTATTAAAAAACAATAGAATAACCTTTTTTTTTAACAAAACTTCATAATTAAGGCAAAACAAATTTATATTATTAAGAAAGCACAAGTTTATTGTAATCTGATGTTGACGTTTAAGAATTTAGTGTTAATTTAGCGATATAGAAAGAAGTTCTGGGCAAGTATCCTACGATATAACAGATTTTCTGCATTTTTTT
>NW_023465201.1:0-9200 GCF_013731165.1 Rhagoletis pomonella
AAAAAAAACGATGCCAATTCTCTCGTTGGTAAAAACCAGGTGGTTTTTCTAGCTGGTTTTGACTAATGGTGATTTCGTTTCTTCCAAAAACTGTTGCCCCCCCGGTGCAAAGTGTGTTTGATGTTACACTCAACCCTGTGAAAGGCATGTTTTTGCCTTTCTTTTTTTTTTGCTTTTCATTGTCTAGTTCACGCATTTCATAATATTGTCGTTTTAAACACCGATCTGATTTTCAGGGCAACCATCTCCCCTGACAAAGTTTCAAAGGGCTGAGAATGTGCATTTTTTGCCTTCCAAGAGTGTGACATTTTAAGAAACGAACACAAAATTTTCCCAGCCTTTGCCTTTAATTTAGAATCGAATACGAAAAGAAGAAAGGGAAATCAAAAGGCGACATTTTTTGGTAGAAGCGAAGTCACCATAAGTATAGAAGCATTTGGAAAAATCAGATGAATTTTCTATTTGGTTTTTGGACAGCGTTATATGTATATAAATTGGTACATATCAAAACTGTGCCTCCTCGTTTGTACGAAAACGGGCCAGAGTACCGGGAGAGTCTTAGTAAATGAATAAAGAAAACACTGAAAATCGGGACTAAATCGGTACAAATATGAAAAATCCCGACTTTAAAAAAATATTCGGCTGGAGAATTTTTTCAAAATCGGTCCTGTCCCGCCAGAAACGGTACGAATGGTCACCGTACTCATGATGGACTTGGGCAGGTTTGATATGTATCGACTCATATGTTGAATTTTATTTCTATAAAACTAAAATAAACAAGTAATTTTTAAGCAAAAAAACAAAACCGACTTCAATTCTCATATAAAGATTTAAGATTATCGTCAATCTCTTCATGATCCAATGATCGGATTTAAGCCAACTTTCCTCTAAAAAAAGAATTATAGAAATCGGTTAACGTGGTCCAAAGTTATACGGTAACAAACATAAAAATTAAAAAAATATTCCGACGTATTGATAACCTTCCTCCTTTCTGAGAAGTCGGTTAAAAAAAACATGGAATCCAAAAACACCGTGCGACAAAAACGAAACATTTTTAAAACACACGAAAAAATCAATATATTCACAAAACTAGGAGCCAAATATAGTATAACTGCGTTTTTAATTTTTCTCTCCGACGTCAGGATTTTTTTAAAGGACTTTAAAATTTAATATAAAGATTTGGTTCATTGTGGAGTAACAATATGGGTATCAATTAAAAGGAAAAATGTAGAATTGAAAAATAATTTAATTTTTTGATGCACCAAGGCGAATAATGTTGAAAATGTCTTTTTAAAAGTTAATCTTTGAATATCCTTGGAAATTTCCAATATTTATTTTTGAAGTTCGAAATAGGACCCAATTATTTTGCATTATTATATGTAAATAACTAAAAATATAGACGTAGTCCGCCTTTTGTTGATATTTAAATGGTATATACCTTTTTTTGTGCAACCTCGGGTCTTCTGAAAATTAAAAACCTTATATTTCAAATAAGTTAGAAGTGATTTTTAAAAAATTGGTAATCTTATAATATGCATATTTCATACAAACTCGTATGTAATAATTTGAAATAAAAAATATTTGAAAGTAAGAATTACCGTTTTTTTTATAAAAAAAAAAAATATTTTAAACAAAAAGTTGCTAGCCGGTTTTTAAAAACTGATATCGTTGTAAACGAAATCAAACCTTTTTCTTCTAATACGCGTATTTTTATACTTCGTACATAAAAATTTGAGAAAAAACACTTAAAAGCAATAAATATCTACCTTTTATGCTTTCTAAACCCAAAAATTTCTATTTATATACAAAAAGAAATCCATTACAACCATTTTGCCCCTCCTAAACGATCGTTGGCCTCAAACGGCCAATAATACTTTTTAAAAACGACGTATCTGCATACGGCAGTGTAGATACGTTGTTTTTGATCAGTATGCAAGCAACAATACAATGCAAACGTGAAAATTTCAAACTTCAATAACTATCATTATTTATAATTTGAAAACTATTTTTGCATGCATAAATTCGTATTTTCAAGAGGAATAAAGCGATTTTAATAAGCAATATTCGAAGAAAAATGCAGATACACACATTTTAAATCAGTACGGCAGAAAAGCAGTAGCACCTAACGTCTTTGAAAAAGCAAACAAACATTTCCTCAAAAATCGCCACTTTTTTCCGAATTTTTGGCTTCAAGAGTATAATTTGCACATACAGGAAGTCATATGATTAAGCCTTCAGTGGTAGAAGGTGTTAACTCAATTTTTAACACCTACAACTGTCAAAGTTCCAATGGCTAATTGTAAAATAAGCCATTAGTGAGTTAACACCTTCTTCAACCAGAGGCTTCAATTTTCAATTGGAATTTTTTCGTTTCCTATAAGAAAAAAAATTCAAATTTATTTTTAAACCTTTCTATACTAGAAGCTTAAAATTAAATTCGAACTCAAAAATGACCAAAAACGCGTTTTTGCCGCCTCTAAACCTAAGTTTCTCGAAAACTAGAGCTAATCCAATATCTTTACGGTCAGATATATTGGAGGGAAGCACTGTGCAGCGGCTCCATATCTTGCAAGTCTATGTCTTGTTACGTTTCAACTAAAGATGCCAAATGTGAAACAAATCATAGCATAAATACGGGTTTTCAAAATATCTCGACCCTGGCGCCACCTAGCGAAACCATTTTCGGAAAAAATGTTTCTGCTTACATAGCCAGTATATATTATAAGAAGTAATTTTTAGCGAAAAAAACCGACTTAAACTCTCATATAAAAAAAAATATATATATATATATCTCATGATCCACTGATCGGATCTTAACCAGATTAGTATGGGACCACCTCTGAGACACTACCTTTCCGATGCAAAAAGAAAAAAAATATTCCGACGAACTGATAACCTCCTCCTTTTTTGGAAGTCGGTTAAAAAGCAGCCAAATCGGAATATAAATAAGTAACATGTAGGACTTCTAATTTTTTTACACGGTAGGCTTTTTGCTGGAATTGCCAATATCGTGACTTGCATATTCTGCACACATTATAATTTATTTATTCACAAATTTAATTAATGATACTAGTTAGAAAAAAATTTTATTTTTCGTTTAGTCTTTTTTATGAATTAGTTAGAAAACTTCTCGCCTATGAAGGAAATAATTACACCATTTTATTTTGATACTTAGACAACCGTGATAATGAGAATACACATCTTTACCCATTCGGCTAAATGGTATTGCTGTAAACTGCAAAATTTTGAAAGTTTTATATTTTTAATTAAAATTGCTTTCAAATATCTACCTCAGCGTATACCACCAAAACCCAAAAAAAAATTAAAAAATTTGGAAAATCGATATTAGTTTGAGAAACTGTTGCAAAAAAGTTCGGGAAATACTGATTAATAAACGGGCTTACTTAAACGTATGTATATTGTTGTGTTTAAAATAATACCATATATAATTTGGGGTCAATCGGTATTTTATGTATTTTAAACAGATTTTTGTTTGAATTGAACCTTGAACATCGTACAAATTAACATAATTAAAAGTGTAGCTAATTTAATGTAGCTTTTGAAAGAGCTTATAAATTTTTAATCGAATTACACAATCACAACTTTCTGGAAGCACTGGTAAAATTGTCAAAAGGCAAAATGGCTCTCAGAGAAAGAGAAAACCCAAAAAGTACGGGAACTTTTTTCGGGTAAAACTGTTAATTCTGTCAACTATATATCTGTTTCATCACTTTGTGGTTTGCTAAATCATACGCAAACACACAGGCAAATAAATAAAAATATTTACAAAACTTGATAGTTTCTCTTTCAGATAATTTTAGTAAGGTAAAAATGCAGAGGTGCTTTATATTTTGGTTAGTCAACTTTCAATGTGCTTTGACAACACAGAGCAGCTGATGGTTTGAAAATTTAGTAAGTATATCGGATTTTACCACCAAAATTTTTTCAGGAAAATCTTGGAATTTCTGACATTTAGTCTATTATTTTTCCTCTTTGCCAAATAACTGAGTACGTGAATGCTTTCTGGCAAAAATTTGCAACTTCTGGAGAGAACACTTTCGCTATTAAAAAATTTCAAATTCCTTACATCAAAAATGGGACTGTTTCGGGACAGTTCTAAAGGGGTCAATAATTGTGCGTTTTTATTTAGTGGTGATTTTGTTTCTACCAAAAAACTTCGCCTTTTGATTGCCCCTTTCTCTTTTCGTGTACGATTCTAAATTAAAGGCGAAAGGTGAGCAAATGTTGTGTTCGTTTCTTAAAATTTCACTCTTGTAAGGCAAAAAAGGCTGTTAATTTTTTTGATTTTTGCGATCCCGGGATTTTCGGGATGTCGTTGGCTCAATCCCGGGATTAGTCCCGGGATTTAGATACAGTATATTTTGCTTAGCTGCACATCCCTCTTTGCACGAAAAACTTGTGCACCTAACCGAAAAAGGCACTTAAGCGAATTTTCTTTACTACTTCAATGAGGAAGGTACCCGAATCCCTATGAAACCAAATAATGGAGAAGCACTTATCACGTAGAAAATAATGCAAGCGAATTTTTTTTTCGAATGGTATCTTATTATCTATATAACTAGACAATTGATAGCCATTTCCGTTGTTCTGCGATATGCGTAAAATAAATAAAAGCTTGTAAAATTAGGTAATTGTAGGCCAGTGCAGGTAAACGTAATACTTTCTTTGATAATTGATACTAGTTGCACAATTTTTAAGGCAGCTATCGCCAATGTGCAGGTATGCATCTATCGGGGCAGTTTCCTTATAAATGTTAAAAATAATGTCTCAGATGCGCATTTTGGGGTAGGTATCTTAAATATCAATATGGTTTGAGAAGCTCTCCTACCATATAATAAATAATTAGTAAATGAGTTTGGAACGTACTTTTTTATTTAAAGTGACAATTTATATAATTTATATGCATTTAATAATACCTTAGTGTGTGTACAAAAATTATTTTCTGGTTGAAAGGAGTTCATAATTCTAGTGGCAGAAATAAAAGAAGCCCCTTAATTCGACCAGTTTTTTTTTAAGACTTTATCGAGCCCTAACCGCCAAAATAATGGAAGCGACATTTTTTTTCAAATTTTTTTTCATGCAGAAATATTCCTAGAGCATCTAGATGCATTTCTGCATCAAAACGAAAATTTAACAAAAAATTTCGCTTACGTTATTTTGGCGGTTAGGGCTCATTATAATTTCAAAGATATGGTTAATTTCAAAATTTATTTAAAAAAATTCCGTGCAATGTAAAACAAAAGTATGGGTACCAAATGAAATAATCTTTTTGGGTTCACAAGGACGAATAGGAATTGAAAATGCCCCTTTAATCTATTTTATTTTTTTAAGCTAATAAAATTAGTCCTTAACATATAATTTTGGCAAAAATAGGAATTGAAAAATTTCAAGGATATTCTTGGATAAAATTTTAAAACGGTATTTTCAATACCTACGCGCCCCTTATGGACCAAAAGATGTAAAGTGTTTTAACTCTACAGAATCTTCTCCTTCCTTTGATACCCATTCTGGTCTCTTAAGTATATTGCAGTGAAATTTTTAAATCATTTTTTGAATTACTCGTATCTTTCAAATTTTAAAGTACTTTTTAAAAATCCTGACGTCACACAGTGGTTACTGCCATAGGCAAAAATTAAAAAAAAATTTATGTAAAAATGTTTTAACCAAAATAGGCTTAGCAATCAGTTTTTTGTCCATACTTCGTGTTGTCATATATTTGTTGTTTTTATTCTAACGGTTGTTTCTGAAAAAAGCAACAAAAGTGTCATCAATTGTTCATTTTATTTGTACAGCGTGAGCACGCTGAAAATTGAATTGGATTTAACGTAATTAAAATATTGTGAAAGGTCGAGTGAATTAAAATTGTATGCAATCGATATTGTACATAAAGGTATTGACTTTATTTCTACAATTAAACTTTTAGATAATTCGTTTTGTGTTTATGCAAATCGTTGTTTTAGAAAAGTAGGATTTTGTGTGTTTCTTGGTTCGTCTTTCAAATATTTAGGTAATGTTTTAAGTGTGTTTCCCCTATCGGCCGTCAATATTTTTATTTACATATTGTTTGTTAATATTTTAAGATTATAAAAGTTTTCAGTGTAGTGCATCGACCTGCAGAGGCTCGCGTAGTATTCCATAATGTAATCCAAGCTCTTTATTTTCTAGTTTTTTTCATGTTCATTTTTTGATTTATCTAATTTTCTAATTCAAAATGTTTCTAAGCACAAGTTACCCCTGCGAATTTTCTCGATTGCATGTTTTTGAGATTTGGCGTGAAAATTCCGGTACGCATTCCCAGAAAGTTCAAAATGTGCTGGGTGCAATAGCGAAAGATATTGAATATGAGCAGAGGTGGACACTACCACAAACAAGCGTGAGCTAAAAGTTAGAATGTGTTAGTGTGCCTAATTCATTTTGCATGCTGTCGTGTTCTCATCGCTGCGCTCTCGCTTGTATACGTACACGCGACGCTTACGTTCTTTTAGCACCTGCTAACTCTCTGCCCATGCCTGAATATGAGGGTTTTGTGCCAGATCGGTATGAGTTGCTAATTGTATTAATTACAATGTATTAATTAAAATGTAAAAAATTTGCATTGTATTGAAAAAGATCCAAACGCCAAAAATCAGCAGTTTTGAAAAATCATTCCAATTTGCTCGAAAAGAAAGAAATCATTTCATTAAAATGTTAACCAACAGTTTCCACCAATTCAAATCGTGGGCGTCCGAAAATAGATTTTCTTGAGCGTCGGTGAACATATCGGGATAAAATTTTTACCCTAAGGTCTGTTAAGAGTAAAAACTGTAATTTGTAAAAGAGGGCGGGGTTGGACATGCCCGCATAAAATCATGTGAAAAATAATAGCGACACGACATTATGACCAGTTTCGGCTATTTTCCTTTTGGTTGTTTAATGTTTATTTTTTTTTATAAAAATACAACTCTATCTAACAAAAAGTCCAAATTTCAAACTTTGTAAAAAAAATTTAACAAAATTTTTAAAACAACACCAAACTTTTTAAATAACAACTTTTAGAAAAAAGATAAGTATGCAGTTTTATAGCCCACTGAATTCTACCTCAAGAAAGTGCAAGTTTCAAGTGGCTAAGAAATCGCGTTAATTTTTGATAATTTTTTTCCTGGCGGTGTAACGCATTTTCTCCCATTCAAAGTATGTTTGACAATTTTTTTTTGTACGGAAGCCAATAATAATACCATCCGCAAAAGAAAATATCAACAATCAACGCGAATTTTTAGCCACTTCAAACTTGCAATTTCTTAAGCTAGAATTTTATGGGCTATAAAACTGCACACCTAGATTTTGTCTAAAAGTTCTTATTAAAAAGTTTGGAGCTGTTTTGTTGAATTTTCTTATTTTTTTACAAATTTGGACATATATGGTTTTTGTTAGATAGTGAGTTGTATTTTTATTAAAAAAAATAAACATTAAACAAACAAAAAAAAATAGCCGAAATTGGTCATAATGTCGTGTCCCTATTATTTTTCACATGACATATGTAGGCGTGTCCGACCCCGCCCACTTTTACATATTACAGTTTTTACTCTTAACAGACCTTAGGGTAAAAATTTTATCCCGATATGTCCATTAAAAGTATTTTTGGCCGCTCTCCCCATATAAATGCAACCACTGTGCGTCAGAGAGAAGAATTAAGAACGCAATTTTACTATATTTGGCAATTTGTTTGGCGAATATATTAGGGGAATTCGCTCTTATGTGTATTCGTTGTATGTTGTGTGATTTGTTGTTGCTAGCGGTACATCAAATACACATGCCACAACAACCACATGCTCGTCCAGTTACACTTACGCAGGATACAGCGAATACACAGAAGCGCGAATACCACTATTAATTTTTTTTTTTGTGCGCAAAATTGCCTGCCGCAAAGTATTACATGTATATTGAGTTACACATTTATAAAAAATGTTAAATATTAAATAAACAAAAGAAAGATCGCCAAAAGTGGTCAACATCAAGCGTTTCTATTATTGCTACCAGTGCACATTAGGTCAAATGATACATTTGGCTGTGCGAAAGACCAATTTCGTAAAGGCAGTTTTACATTATTTTTTGTTGCGATTCTGTAGAGAATACTCCAAAATAACAAAAACTTCACTTAGTTTTTGTAAAATAAAAAACACTGTTATACAGCAATAAACCAAAGTTACACTTTCAAAACGTTGTTGATACGTTGTTTGCGCAACCGGTTTATTTTGTAAATTTCACGTGCACTGTTTTTATAAAGTTCGAATAACTAAAAGAAAATTTTAAATGGGAAACAAAACTATATCTAAGTGATAACCTGTGTCCCAATTTAAAAAAGTGACTTTTTTTCATTTTTTTGCAAAAAAACTGACTATTTGCATAACCTCAAAAGTTTTCCGATTTATTTCCATTTATGATTTTATGTAAGCTTTTACAATTTTGTTAACTTTCGGCAAACAAAATGGAATCGGAAATGGATAAATTAAGATATAATGAGTTCAATTTATTTTACTTAACTTGCCGTTTTTAGCCGGATTCAAGAAAAACGGTTTTTTTCTGGGCTATCACAAAAGGCAAGTTGTTTGAAGTTTGGCTGATTGGATGTTCGAAAAAAGAAAAGCCTTTTTCGGTTGTCAACCGTGTTGAAAAAAAATTTGGTGCTGCTGATATTTGCGAGAGTTCCATTAAACTCTTAGAAGAAAAAATGCGTATTTTTTGCAATTATTTATCAAATAAATATGAAAATTATGGGAAACAATTTGGAAAGGATGCTAAAATATTTAGATCTGAAAACATAGCGTTTCTTGCTGATGAGGTTCTTTTCAAAATCCAAAAGCCAACTGTGTCGACCATCAGGCGGATTCTAACTTTCGCTATCGCTAAAGTGCTAAAATAAGATAGCAAACCTTTTTCCGAATTTTTAGCTATCTCCAAAAATATCTCCAACATTTTTTGGTGATAAATAATCCATTTTAATAGTGATAAATAGTGAAAATGAAAGTATGTGATAGCAAAAAAAAAATAGCAGCCTCAATTTGGATTACATTTCATCTCCTGTAGCGTAGCCGAGGCTATGTTACAAATACACTAGCGCCTTCGCAAAAAGGCAAATCCTTGAGAGAACTCACGGACTGAAATTTCGAAATTTTTTTACTCAAAGTCTATTCACTTTGAAC
>NW_023465202.1:0-9195 GCF_013731165.1 Rhagoletis pomonella
AGAGTTAATTTGTACGAAGTATCGTTTAATTATTGTCGAATATGCACGCATGAATCGGCTGTGATGGTATTAGTTTAGTCACATTGTAGTGGGTGAGAAATTAGACTTTGCAATATACGCAATATTGATGATTTTTCTTTCTTAAACGAGATGCAGTCACACATATGTATGTATGTATGTATGTATGTATGTATGTATGCATGTATGTAGTAATGGCCATATGACAGTTTCAAAATAGCGATTCAAAGCAAATGCGTTGAAATATGTAAATATATTTACTATGTGAAGAAGACTCATGAAATGTTATATATAAAATAATAAAGATCAAAACAATTCGAGGTAAGCACAGAAATATTTAGGCATCACACTATTTGAAGTACTTTCAGGATAGCTGCGATAGTTCAATCTCTATAATTGGCTAGCTGTACTTACTCGACACCTACATCGCTGACCTCGACCGGCAACGCTTGCGCTGCACAAAATACGGCAATAATCGTCGAAAATATAAGCTGAAAAGAAAACAAACTTTTTAGTTAATTTATGCTTTTCATCTTCTATGTGAAAAATTTTACATATTTTATGTAATCTACATATGTACCTACATATACCCTGCAGGGACCCCCCGGACTAATGAATCAAATTTCTAGTTCCGTACTAGGTCTTTATCGCCAAAAAGGAACTAGACCGATAGGAACTAGATCCCCACCAGTCCAAAATCGGCGGAAAGTGGTACTTTTAAAGAACTAATTTTTTTCAGTTTTTTTCACTAGAAATCTATATCTAAAGTGACGAAGTTAGAAATGGTTCGGAACTATAGAAAAAGGGATGCAGCGGGGGGCTTGCTTACTTTACATAGATATGTATTCGGCGGCTTTTTCGTTCAAATGCGCTTATATTCTGTGCTTCGCAGATGCTGTTTCATAGCTTGGTAATACAAAACTAAAATTTGTGTTAGCATTTCAACATTTTGGGACCGTCTGGAATCTAAGAAATAACAGCGAGCACCTCTGCAAACTCAGCTACAGCTAAAGGTATGTAAACGTACATTTCGATTTTAGAACTGGTTCGGAACTATAAAATTTAGGACTAGTTCGGAACTATCGAAAAAGGGATGCAGCGGGGGGCAATTGACACTTCCTAGGACATCGCCGTGTTAAATTCGCCAGTTGCTTGCATGCAAAAGAGATTTATCGCGAACCAGTACTCGGTCTAAATGTACTAGAAGCGCACCAGTTCAGAGCTAGAGATTTTCCCCACAGGGTATATATATTATACATGCATAAGTATTAGTACTAATGGAAGCAAAAATATGCTTACCATATTTTTAACACACACATGTGCGAACATACATATGTACATATATACACTCCGCTTCACTCGAATATTTAATTTGAATTTCTTCAAAAAGGAGGATTTTATTTTTACATGAATTTAACCTTCGACCAAGTTGTACTTCGAGGTTCGCGATGTCGCTTACCAAGAATCTGTGGGCAATGACTCCGAAATATACATATGTATTTAGCTAATTCCAATTTCAAATTAAGTTCCCATAGTCTATAGAGTTTTGTAGACTACTAGAAAATTTAGTTTTCCAAATCCAACCTATTCATTATTACTGTCACAATTTTTATAAATTTTTCGGATTTCATTTTCTTCGGACACTAAAAGTGGAAGAAGCAAGAAGCCTTTGAATTAATTGAAAGGCTTCTGGAACAGTCTTTCTAACTGTTTTTTTTCCATACATTTACTTAAAATGAGATACACCCCGCTTCACTAGAATAGGTACACATATTTTCCTCAAGATCCAAGCTTATATCTGGACTTGTCTGCATTAGAGGAGTTTCTTTTCGATCTCATTTTGAAGAGTGATTAATTTAGAAGAGAAGTGGAGAAAATTAATAAAACGGATTTATTGCTTTGGATTTTTTTTTCCACTTTTTATCAAACTACACGAAAATTATGCTTATTATTTTGATTCACTTGAATATACGCCTTATGTGTATAGCAAAGTTATTTAAATTTCACTTATAACCTCTCTAAGAATTTAAAGGATAATTAGAACTATAACAGAGCAAGAATGGACGAAGCAGGCGCACTTTCATCTGCGTAAAATGTATAAATGGAGGGATTCACGGCGCCAGGACTTTGCAGGCGATCTGTTGATGACAAATCTGAAGGAAATGCAAATGCCTTTGACAGCTGAAGCTGGCTCACAGCATCGCAGGAAAAAAAACATAAAGCGGAGCCAGAACACTAAAGCTAGATGGAAATAACAAAATTCCTTTGCGAGGTCAGCATCTTGCTGTCCAGCTGGTGGACTAAAATGGAAGAAAAACGTTGGTGTTGTAATTACTCTATACAGTCGTGTTCAGAAAATATCAAAAAACTATACAACTTTAAGAATCATGACTGGAATTTCGTACAACTCGCATGCCTGAAAGGACAACTAGAAAATGGCAGTTTCCTCTGGCGAAAACTTTAATTTTGATGGCTACAACGGATTTAATAATAATTGTCATAATTTTTGAAAGGACGAACGTTGCTTGATTCCGCTCCATGATCGAGAATACTCTCTTCTCTCTGGCGGTCTGAACTGCGGTTTTGTAGTCCAGAGAAGTTGAGCTTATATTTACAGTTTCCAAAATTCCGACTAATTCATGCAAAACAAGCATTAAGGACATTTTTTTTTTACATTTGTCGCATATTTTCGCACCTTGTTCTTGAAAATACTAGCAAAATTATGCACCGAGTCGCACTACAGGAGCGAGGATAACGAAGCAAAGTCGCAATTTTTTCAGGGTCTGTCCTATTTAAGGCACCTAAACTTAACGGATAATATTTGGAATTGGTTTGCGTGTCAGACAATTCATATGATAATTGGCAGTTGTTCTTTCCGGCGTTTAAACTGGTAAGCAGCGAGATGTCCTTGATTTTTCAAAGCGCCTCTAGAATTGTCTTCCGGATAGCGGGTTTTTCCATTCATTGGAATTAGCGATGTACTTTGCCATACTAAAAGTGTTATATGGTAGAATTAAAATGAATGGTATGCTTTTGTTGCTTCAATCTCTTCTGTGCTTTGCTCGTGTTAAAGCCACTGTGCCTATTCAAGTGAATCAAAATAATAAGCATAATTTTCGTATAGTTTGATATGGACGTGGAATAGAATCCAAAGTAGTAAGGTGTTTTCACTAAAGTGTAAGGTGTTTCGCCACTCTTCTTTGAAATTGATAATTTTTCAATATGGGATTAAAATGAAACTTCGCCGATGCCCAAAAATACAGATACATATAAGTTCAGATCTGAGGAAGTGAAGCGGGCGGGGTGTACCAGAAGCAAGTAATACTAAATAACTATCTAGCTACTAAGTATTTGTTAAGTGTTGTGCAATAAAAGGATCATGAAAACAAATTATACTATGCAGCTATTTACTTCTACAAATTTAAAATCAAAAATTCCCTAAAGTGACATTAAAGCGAAATTTCTCCGATGCCTGCAGGTATAGATATAAGCTAAGTTCTTGGAGAAAAACAATGTGAAGCGGTGTATATGTATGTATGTATGTAGGTATGTGTCGTCTTAGATAAATACAATAATATATATGTAGACATATGTATACACGTCAGAGATCTCCAAGATATTTAAATTGAGTCAACTGTGTGCTTATTTGGCATTCAGCACGAGAATATGCGTTGAATTGCGGTCAAGAATTACCATTCTACTTACTTCACAATTTTTTCCCGTAGTTACTTAGCTATGAAGTTATTTTTTACAGACAAAATCATAAACAAAAGCAAAAAACGATGAAAGCTGCTCAGAATTGGCGTTCAAGGTGTGGGCTGAGTGTGGATAGTAGAATGAAAGTTTTTCGAACAATGAGCAGCAAAAAATCGTTTGGTGGTCCCGATACTCAAAAGACATGTCCACAAGAAATTTGCAGAAATTGTTTAGCTAAATATTATTAAGCGTTTGCCTGCGAGCTAATTCAGCGAGAATATTTGGATATAAAAACCAACCAACGATAACCCGGCAGATCACAAAGACTCTAAGCGCTTAAGCGCGAGAAGATGTCAACGACCTCTTTGCATTCCGCCCAGCAAAGTAATCTTATTTTCATTTCGATATTGGAGTGGGCGAGTCAAATTATTATTTATGAGCTTATGAAACGACAACGCTTCTGGCACTGTACGCTTATCTTCTTAATAAAAGAAAGTTGGCTTTAGAACCATCAATGTGGCGAGCCATCAAAGCGACTTCAAAAGAATTTAGCTTCGCACTAAACAACTACATAAATGCCGCATTGCTTCTGGATTTAAATATTTTTTTATTTTATTGTTAATGGGTCACAGCTTCATTAGCTATGGTTGGCTATCATTGGGTGCCATGTGATTATTTGTTAGAATATTAATCGTCCCTAAGAAGAGTGAAACACAAATAAAGAAAGTTAATCGATTAAGCTTTGTTTGAGTTTGTGTCTATGTGGACGTAGCTGGCGCCTTAAGCTCGTAGCACACACATACGGTTACAAAGGCACAACCAGATACATATTTATGTAATTCAATACTATATCGCTTCGAGCTCCTTTAACAAAGATGGCACAACAACATTAAAAATCTAGCAAGTATAGAAGAGAGTGTTTTTTTCGATTTTTTAACTTCACTGAAATTAAACGGAATCTTAAATATTCAATAAATATAAAAATTAGCCAAGCAGATACGCCATCGGAATTATTAATTCTTATAAAACAGTATAGTATGTATATATGTCTGTATGTATGTATGTATGTGTATTGTTATTGTGGCTACTTATGGCCATATGACTTTTTGTGATCGTACGCTTTGACGTTTTCAGAAACTTGTAAATCATAACCGCAATTTGCGTAATGTGAACAGTCCTTCCATTTTTGCTATGCGGTTTAATTATAAGGAACTTCAATTTAAAAACTTTGTATTTTTATTTAAATTTCATTAAATCTCAAAACTACTCCTATTAATGTTCAAAAATAAAATGATCATTAATGGACTCAATGAATTACTGCTTTGAAGAAAAAAGTGAAAGTGTTGAAAGCTGAAATTTTTACTTTTATGTGCCGAAAGCAAAAACAAAATGCATGTAAGTTTTTGTTTTTGTACTTCGGCCAGCACCCTAAATGAATTCGTTTAGGAAGCGCAATACAGAGCATACCCCCAGGTTAGCCTCGGAAAAAGTGTCAAGTACTGATTTTTTTTGAATTAAGTGCGTTTCATTGCTCATCGATTGTTTCACGGAGAAATGAGCAGCGGAAAAAAAGCGCGGGAATAAATTATGAAATAGTTTTTTTTTTTTTTTTTTAACAATTTACTTATTATGTGCAGGGATGCTGAAGTTATCCGAAATACTGTATCCCGGGTAATAATTTAAGGCAGATTTTATTTTTTTTTTGTATATTAATCTTTCTTTCGAAACCTACAATAAGATTTCAAATCTTACATACTACCAGTAAATTTAAAATTTCTGCGGCAATGTCTAGACATTTTTTTATTTTTTTACGTATATCTATATTTATTGCACTTGTTGCAGCTGTCGGAATGGACAAGATACCGAGCAGCAGGATCGCTGGATATCGTGCTGGGCAGGCGGTTTGAAAGGACGAGTTCCAGAGGCGCACTGCTTCGCTTCTCTATGTTTAATTAATTACAATCCAGTAGGCTGTGTTCGGTTGGAAAGGATAAGATGCGTAAATCGAAAGTAGGGGTGTCAGTGGCAAAAATACATCGACATTTTTTATTATTTTTTATAAAAATATTGTTCATAATTTACCCAAATTATACAAAATTTAGAAAAATTCGACAAATTTGTATCAATATTTTGAATTTTTTAATGTGAGTTTCAGAACATTTTTGGGTATGCAGTATGCACTTTATTACACAAAATTTTTGTGAGCTATAAAACCGCATCTCGCTTTCTTTGAATTTCAGGCAAGGCGATGTTCGGCGGTTGACAGAAAACATCGATTTATACATCGAGTGGAAAAGTGTCGATGCATCGATGTTTTTTTAACATCCCTAATCGAGGTCAGCAAACGCGTAGAAAAATCCTAGCACTTGAGGAAGAAACACAGCTCAGCTAGCGCATTTCTTCGAGTCATTTCTACGAAGTTTCACTCTTCGGCGGAGAGCCGGGGCTGAAGAACTACAAAGTTCAAAAGTTTTTTTGGTTTTGAATATTGAATCAGTGGTTACCGAGATACATACATATATTTATTTTTCAATGCACTAATTTCTAATGCTGGAATAATTAGTTTGTAATTATATATGTACTTCACACCGATATGTACACAGATAATTAAATACCCTTCTGTAATAAGACGGTTAAAATTTGACCGGTTAGAATTGGACATTTTTTTGCATCGAAAATGTTAGCTTTCGACCGCTCAATATTTACATTTTGTGGTTGTAGCCGAGTGTGCTGAGATGTTTTCGGTTTTTTTTTCAGTTACGAAAAGGCATCTGTGAAGTGCTCAAAAAAGCAAAATTTCGTATAAAATATATTATCTACCTCAAACGAGAAATTTCAAAAAAAAATTTTTTTTTGTTTTAATCTTCAATCGTAACCATTTTTTAGGCTTGCACAAGATTATTTACAGAATAAGAAAAATAAAACAATGGGTATGTAGTAGGGATGTTAATTTTTCCACTTTTTCCGATTCCGGGATTTCCGGGATGTCATTAGCACAATCTCGGGATCCCGGCATTAGTCCCGGGATTTAGATATTCATCACTTTTCAAGAACTTAAATCGAAAAAATTGTTCTCTTTTTTTTTGGAAAGCTCTCCCTTCCATAGAATAAATAATAAATACAATTTTATTTAAAGTTGCGTTTTTATTTTTTCTCTCTGACGTAAGGTTTTTTTTTAAAGGACCTTGTTATTTCAAAGATGTGATTTATTCCAAAAATTATTTAAAAAATCCAATGCAATGTAGAATAAAAAATGAGTACCAAATGCATAAGGAAATTTATTTAAAATTAAAAAAAATTAAATTTGTTGGATTCACAAGGATGAATAGGTAATTTTTCAAGCTGATAAAGTTAGATGGGCGAAATTCGAGGATGTTATCGAGTTTCCTTAACATTATAATTTTTCAAAAACAAATATTGCGAAACCTCAAGGACAGCATTTTAAAAGGACATTTTCAATATCTACCAGCCCTTCTGCACCAAAAGCTTGAATCTGTTTTAATTCTGCAGGATCTCCTCTTTGATCCCCATATTTCTTCTCTAAGCACATTTTATTGAATTTTTTAAATCATTTTTGAATTACCGACGTCAGATTGAAAAACTAAAAACGCAATTTTACTATATTTGGCCCTGGGTTTCTCGAATATATTGATATTTGTTTTTAAAATTTACTATCGCTCGGTGTTCTATGTATAATGAGCTAGACATTTATAAAAAAATATTAATCATTAAATAAATTAAATATTATTATTAATTATTAAAATTAAAATTAGTTTCATGTAATGACTGCAGACTCCTCTCAATCCAAAATTAAAGGAAAATCGCCTAATACAAAAACTTTATAGCAGATGAATTTAACTAAAATTACTGTTGTTGGCTGACTGAAGAAATTGGCTTTTAGTCAAAAGTTAAGAATCTTTTTGTAGTCTTAATATTTTGCACATGACTGTATATAATAACGATTACGGTTGCCAGACGTACTGATTTTCAACTCTTGTACTGATTTCATTCATTTTTTCTATCAGAACGCTAATGTCCTGATTTTTCAAAATTTGTACTGATTTGTACTGAATTTTCAATTCAAACAAAATACTTTAGGATTTTCTTAAGGTTATTACAGTTGACATGTTTCAAATATTTAATATTTGATATGTCCAAGAAAATAATACAACAAAAAGATCAATCGTTTTATGGGCACATCGCCGGGTCGTTACGTACCAGTTGCGATAATACGATGGAGGTTAAATTATTTAAAAAGGACGTTGACGTTTTTTGTCGAGTGTTGTTAGTTATCTCGAAAATTTCTTTCAGTTTAATAACAGCAAATTATAATATTCCAATGGCTTTTGCCTATAATTTACAATTGTTTTTTTTTCAAAATTTACTGACATTGTAATACAAGACATAGAGTTAGATACCCTTTTAGGCGAATTCTAAGTCTTTCACAGCTTTTGCGAAGGTGAAAAAATTAATTTAAGATATGAGGAAATATAGATGCAGTCCTTAGATAGTGGTACTTTTCCACAGTTCGAAAAAGTATGTAATTTTATTTATTTTTTTTTTTTGCAATACGACACTCAAACGAAACAACTGAGAGGATCTTAAGTATAAAGTTTGCTTCCTGACGCAAAGAGAGAAACCGGCTTCTGATTAAAATTTTGTAAAGTGAACTTCAAATTAAAAGTAATTTCAAAATGAAATGTTTAGAATTCGTTTTATACCAAAATATTGTTAAAAACAAGTACTCTGGCGTTTTAAAGCATTATCTGTTACTTGCATTCATAATTTTGCTGTATATAAAAGTGTACTGAAAAGCACTGATTTTTTTTTTTTTCTTTTCAGCAAGAAAAAGTCCAACGTACTGATTTCGTGCATAAAAAATCTGGCAACCCTAATAACGATATAACTATGAAAGACATGATCTATATACACATTATATATTAAAGCCAAGCTAACTCGGATAGAGCATAATTTTTCCCGACCATGAATATGCGTCGATATCTCAATCTTCAAGAGTTAATTCGCCCGCAAATTCCCGCTTCTTTGCTCTGCTCTTTGCGAACAGATGATGTATCCTTGAAGTACCTATGTCAAAAACTAAAAACATTTCTTCAAGATCACGAGCACACGAGCTTTAAGGCAAATACTTAATTCCTAAAAGATATTAACACACTCCGTTTCGAAGAATTAGCTCGCCCTGAAACAAGCGGTTCGGCTTTTCGCAGTTAATAACTTGATACTTATGTATGTATGTGCATATGGCTTTGTAAACCAAGAGTACATCATCTGCATCAACTTCCAGCCGAGACACGTGAAACCTGTGTACATACATACATACTTACGAATTTAAGTAATTTACGAATTTTTTTTCGAAAACTAAGTAAAAGTTAGTGTAACTCTTAAAGTCTTTCTGTAAAAATTATTTGCCTTAAAGCAAGTATGTATATACATAAATGTATCTGTATCATTCCCACAAAAAAA
>NW_023465203.1:0-9194 GCF_013731165.1 Rhagoletis pomonella
GTCTAGAAAATTGTGAATCTATGACGGCCTATGTTAACCAACTCGTAAATACCGCGAATAAGTTATCCGGGATCGGATTTGATATAAGTGACGATTGGCTAGGTGCCATAATGCTTGCCGGGCTTACTGATGACTTTATACCATTTATCATGGGAATTGAGAGCAGTGGTATAAAGATACCCGGAGAAAATATCAAAACCAAGCTTCTTGATGGGGATTATGAAAAATCGGCCCACGACGGCAGGGCATTGTTAAGTGTCAAGAAAATGCAGGCAAAAGCTAGCAAGCATAATTTCAAATGCTATAATTGCGGTCGAAAGGGTCACATTAGCAAAGAATGCAATCAAAGTACAAAAGCTAGACAACAACCTAGCAACACAAGCAAAGGTAGCAAAGTAGCTTTTGGTACTTATGCGAGTTATGAAGACGGTAGCAATCAACAAGATTGGTGCATCGATAGCGGTGCTTCCATACACATGACCCCTTAAAAAGATTTTTTTTACAATTTTAAAGACACATCCATTAATGAAATAACAACAGCAAATAATAAAAAAAATGACTGTCGGAGGAATCGGTAGGGTCGCACTTCGTATAGGGCTCATCGAGATTGAAATGGAACGTGTTTTATATGTTCCAAAACTAACATCGAATTTGTTGTCTGTTTCGCAACTCACTGAGAATGGGAACCAAATCGCATTTAACAAGGGCAGCTGTAAAATAATTAGTCAAAATGGAGAGTTGATAGCCAATATTAAAGTTTTTTCGGGCGTATATAAACTTCGTGCTCAATCGATCTCTTGCATGGTGGCAAAAGCAAATGTTAGTGTAATGACGTGGCATCGCCGCTTAGGCCATTTAAACTACGCAGATCTATGTAAGTTAAAAAATCAGAAAAACAGTAATCTGTACTTCAGTGGCGACGCAAGTGAGTTGGCGGGGTGTGCGGCTTGCTACGAGGGAAAACAATCACGGCTGCCATTTAAGCATGTTGGCAACCGCAGTTCTGATTTATTACAGCTTATTAACTCTGATATATGTGGGCCGATGGAGACAATGTCTTTTTGCGAAATATTTTCTCTCATTCGTAGATGACTACTCCCGCAAAGTGTTCGTATTTCTCCTGAAAAGTAAATCCGATGTTGCTGATTATTTCAAGGAGTTTAAGATACTAGTCGAGAAACAATGCGGTAAGAGAATTAAAGTTATACGTACTGATAATGGGACAGAGTACGTGGGTGAACAGTTTGAATCGGTCTGTCGCAAATCTGGCACTGTACACCAAACGTCGGCAGTAAAACATTAAAAACAGGAGTTTCGAATATATGGATATCAAAATACAATTAAATATGTAGTTGAATTGTTGAAAACTTAAAAAAACGACCGGCTTGTTCGATATATGTAAATTAATGGCGTTTTCTTTTCTCGAAAAAATGTTGGCCTGTTTTCTTCAGCCCTTTCACAGTATAACGTGTTCATTTCTCAAACTATTGCCTTCCGACTAAGCAAAATACTTTATACTAATATAGCCATTTTCAGGACGAAAAGTGACTTAGTGCAAATGTTACAATGCAAGGCAATATTTTTCGATAAAAAAGAAAACGCCATAAGTTTGTAATTGATCTCTTTTTTATATTTAAGTAATACAAACATGACTTATGATATACGTACTTATAACGACAGTTTCTTTTGTTGTACATAAATTACACAGGTTTACAAAAAAAAAAAGCTTATGCATATTAAACCAAACCTATATATCCCTATGTTATTCGCCATGCTGAAAGCATATCCGAGGTCCGTTAGCCTCCATCACGTCAGGTTCGTGGTCATTTGAAGGTCAAGTAGGGAAAAATTCATTGAATAAACCTCTGTTTTGTGATTTATTTAACGAGTGGTAAAGCTTAGCTACGTATAATCTTTATTAACAAAAAAAAATTTTATGACTTTACTAGTCTTTATACTCGCGATTTCTTCAAATAAAACATGTAAATTTTAGTTGAACCATTTTAGCCGTTTTTAGCCGCCGGTCGCCCCAAAAAGTTCTGGCAACACTGGTTGGAAAGATATAGAGATAAATTGGTTTTGGTTCGCGTCTTCACTACGAGATGTATGTATGTGGCATCTGTACGTACCTTCATTTAATTTTTTTCAAACTTTCAGGAATTAAAATACAAAAAAAGTAAGAAGATTTTGTTCCAGAATGTTTCGATTCGTATGCCGTTGTGGGCGTGGCTGGTGCCTGAAATTCGAAAAAAGGCAATTTTTTAAAATGCTACTCATTCCGTTCCATTCATATGGATATCAATAGAAAGTTCTTAAAACAAGCCATATAACGGTGTATTTTTTTGTTTATAAAATATAGAACTGTCATAGCGTTATGGCCTCAAAACTAAAAATTTGACTGCTGGAAATATATATTTCGGGCATTTTCTCAAAAACTGGTCATTCGATTTTATTCTAAGTTTCCTCTAGTCTAGCCCAAAACTTACAGGCTAACCTAATATTCGAATTTATTTGTTTTTTGCATAACCCGAAATTGGCTTGCGTGCGGTTGCATTTGATTTCATGTCACGCAGAACCAAATTTGGAAATTGAGTTATCTTCATACGCACGCCATTCAATTTCGGTTGGTCCCATACAAGTTGTACGTGCTTGAGAAATTTCAAACTGAAAAAATTTCGCCCCAAATAGCTACAAATGGTTAAAAATTAACATTGTGCTAACATATTCGTCTAATTTGTTTTTTTTTTTTTTAATTTATAAAAGTATCCATTCCCCGATTGAGACTTAAACCGAAATCGGGGAATTTCCCGCGAGTTGACGCGATACATAATTTGTAGGCTGTGTATGTCGCTTTCCGATTTTCATAGAAAGCTTTTTATTTTTGCTGCTTTGTAATATATTTTCCCCATTTTAATTGATGGTACATATCAGGGTTGTTGCGAATATTCGCATTCGCATTCGCAACCGCGGAACTTCCGCATAAATTTTAACATTCGCATTCGCTTTCGCATTCGCAATAATCAATGCGGAGCTTTTGCGAATGCGAATATTGTGCAAGTGCCCCAAAAAATATATCAAAACACATTGAGCGCATGGTGAGTGAGTAATTAATTGTGACTGCCTGAAACTAGGAAAAACCATGCTCAGCTAACTAATAAAAAAAACTAATTACAAGCTGTTCATTACAGGTGAACATTTCCAAGAGGTCACCCGGGAATTAAGCAAATCTGAGACCTTTATCGTCCGTGATTCCAACAACTGAAATTATTATAAAAAACGGGATACCTTTTTAACAAAACTACAAGATTTTAAACTAATTCTGCTGGCAGCCACGACTTTCAAAACAGAATTTTCTTCGAAATTTTCATTCCTACAAAATAGCAATTTATTAGCCATATCCACCTATTCACAACGTCGCGACGCTATAAGCACACATTTTTCAAACCAGTCACAGAAGACAGGATTAAAAATGAATTACAAAAACTGAAATCGAAAAACGCTGATGTCGTAACAGGTTCTCCAAATTTTGAAACAACCAAAAGAATTGGTTCTCCAAATTGGAACACAACGGTGTTTAAACAGTAATATTGCCATGATGCTAGATTGTGAAGATAAAATTCACGAGGATACATCCGAAATTTGCAGCCCGATGCAATTCTCGAATTATTGAGCCGCAAAAAAAAAAACTGAAGTCCTCTCAACAAGTGCAGCGTCAATCGAAAAGAATTTACAATTTTGTAAAGTTTAAAGTTTTTCAAGTTTGTCGCCTCGAGCGAGTAGTTATTTAATGGCGCAGGTTTGATTTACGACCCGTTAGGAAACAGGCTGTAACCCGAAAAAGCAGCAAAATTACTCTTCCAATTTTTTAATTTAAGTACTAAATAAAAAAGATATTAAAAATTACTAAATTTTCCATTTTTTTTACCTAAATCACCTATGTACTCACCAAAAATATTTCTTAAAATACAGTGAAAGGTCGCATAGACGGACGCTCTAATAAGCGGACACATTATTGGGAACGAACAATTTTTGGCTTTTTTCCATACAAAATGCTATCCCATACACGGACTTTCCGATAAACGGACGAGGACACTCAAAAATGTCCAGTTATGAAAAAAACTCTCCCATAAGCGGACGCGAAGCTGTAACAAGCGGTCAATTTTGTTTTGTTTTTCAGTCAAATGTTGACTCTTGCGCTTCTACATATCGTCGTTTAAAATACAAAACCGCGTATCAACAAAATGCAAAACCGCGTATGTGAATTATGTAAATTATCTTCTAGAGAGTAAAAACACTCATATTTCAAAATGGTTCTCTTTTTTATAAAGCAATCGCATACCTGGCCAGTATATTTCAGGACGAATGGATATGGATTGAGCCAAGAGCTTGTGTGAGCAAATGCAATTTTTGGCAGGAAATGTCAGTTACGCAGTTTTGCAGAATGACGATACGCGGTTTTGTACTTTAAACGACGATATGTATATGTACACAAGAACATAGCCCACATTCAAAAATATTTTATTTTCTAGAAAAAGTGTTGCCTTTTCATTGCCAATGGTCAATGAGATTTATCGGTAGGAAAGAAAACGCAATAAATTTGAATTAATTTTTAATTCACCCTGTTTCTGTCTATTGAAGAATACATATTATTTTAATTTAGAAACCCGCAATTACAATTTTTTCAGTATGAATTTTAATTTTTTTTTTTACGAAATTCCTATAAGCGGACATTTCTCATAGGCGGACAAAAAAGGTGACCATCGGTGTCCGCATATTGGAGCTTTCACTATATTTGACATCCGCATTCGCATCCGCGGATGTTAGCTTTTAAACATCCGCATCCGCATTCGCATCCGCGGATGTCTAAAATTCCACATTCGCAACATCCCTAGTACATATGTACGCAGTATGTAACTATTTATCCATAGGTTTATCACCCGAACTTAACCTCCCTGGAAAGGCGCATACATTATTACCTACATTTGTACATATGTATGAATGCATTTAGTAGTTCAATTAATGTGCCGCTACTAATTGTGTATAAATTGCCACTGAGCAAAAACACATGAGAAAAAAGGGGTGATAGACGTGAAACTTCTTAAAAAAACACATGTGTGCAGCGCACACCCGGTAGAGACCCTTATAAAATTAAACTACGAGGGAATATTGGTACCAAGTTTTTGTATTTTTTCATATTTAATCGTTTTTTTAATATGGATTTGTTGTTGGATTTTTAAAAATTTACTTCAGCTTTGTGAAGACACATCCTATAAATGATATGATGCCAAAAATAGAATAAATGGCATTTATCTTTAATATTTTAATACACTTTATATTATTTGGACAAATTTCTAAAGTAGGTTTAGTGAAATAAACATGGCCGCCACTCCTTTTGGCGCGAGTATGCGCGGCTTTTCTTTTTAGTTTTTGGTAAAGGAATGAAGATCCTATTCGGCCCTACAAATTAGTTATATCTTTTTGAAGAAAATATTTCTTGAAAAATAATCCGTGTTATTAGGTGTTGATAATTTAGCTACCAAGTTTTGTGTAATATTTAATATGAAATTACTATTTTCCATGTTTCAGAAGTAAGACCAAAACAGCAATTACTGTTAGAATTGAAAGTTTCCATAAACAATTTTTTAAGAAAGTTATCAACTCATATCTTATAGAACGTACCACGATCGAATTTTTGAATTAAACGGATTCAACGGCTTTCTCAGCAGATATTATTGAAAGTACTAATCAGTTTTGAGTTCGTTGAACATTTCTGAATAAGAATAGCTTTATTCCGGTTAATTTATCACAGTTTCAAAATATGCCTTTTTCGCGTAAAACATGGTTTCTCCGACCACTGTGCGGGGGCCATGTTGGATTTACAATGATACTGAATTACGTGATTGTATTGTAATCAGAACTAAAGGTGAGTGCCAAACTTCAGTTTAATAGGTAAGCAGGAAACAGGTGAAATTTCATTAATTATTAAAAATATAGTTGTGAAAAATATGCAAAGGAATTTCTGTCTTGGTCCAGGATCTCTTGGATGCTAAACAAAAATATGCAATTTCATAGAATTCCAATGTCTACCGTTAATAGAATATTTGTTTCAAACATTCGCCAATGATTCTATATTTATTACATACATATCGATGGTCCTCTGCAATAACGACACAACTCAAAGTTTGATATATTTCAGTAGAGCCAATTAAAGATTTTGTGTTTCTTAATTTAGAAATAATATCCCTGGGAACGTGATTATTCCGGATTATTTGCAGTCATTAGGGAAAATTTGTAAGCTTTCAAATTATGACTCTATCAAAAGATTTTGTAAGTATTGGACTGCAAAAAGACGAAATAAGTAAACACTCCTAAATAGTTAAACGAAAAAAACTCCATTTGTATTGCTGAACAACGCGTTGTTCAACGCAAATCGTTGCAACGGCACAAATCGAAAAGTGTCTTACTGAAACTATGTAATGAACAACGGCCCAATACGAAAAGTGTTGTTATTTCACTTAAAAGCATCTCGAACTTATCGAGAGTTTTTTGACTTATGACAATATTCACGATAAATGTGAGACATGTGCCACTGTTCAGTAGTAAGAACCCTTACTACTCCGGTTTTGTGGAAAATGGCAAAACTGCGCTTCTGCCGGATTGGTATGTCGATTTGCCACAGAAAAATATGGTTATTTGTAAACATAATATAACTCAAAAACATGAAATTTTGAGTTGTGCCGTTATTGCAGAGGGCCATCGATATGTATTTGTGTTTTGTTATTTATGGCCTTATAACAATTATATTCAACAATTTTGTTGGACTTCTTCAGCGGGACTCGATCCAACGACCCCAGCTGACTCAGCCAGTTGCCTACGCACTGTGCTAAGTTCGCCTTATATACTGTTATTGCTTTTTCCACTTTCTTCATGTGATTCAACTACAATCAAGCGCAGCTAATCCGCTGCAATTCACACTTAATCATTGTAATGTATTCTTGGCTGGAGTGGGTATGCAATAGGCAATTTTCAGAGGAAGAATCGCAACTTCTACCTACTGTCGTTTTAAGCAATCACGGAAGAAAGCTTGTCTCTCAAAACCCATAAATTTGTTGCTGGAAAAGTGTATGCCGGTCGGGACCCATTCATGAAACTAGCTAACAGTCGGCGGAGGGCGGGGGGGGGCATTCCTGGCATTCCTTGAACCAGCGCATTACAAAACCAGAGAACTTGTTGATTTTTAAGGATAAGAGTTAGAGGGAAAAGGCCGACTAGGGACGAATGTCTTTACCACTGAAAGTTCCAATGATTTTCCCTTGTAAATCTTCTAAGATGTTGCTTTAGCTTTGATAAACAGCGGTGCTAACCGGGAATTGAAACGCTTTTCTACGCTGCTTTGTGCAAAATTTCTTCGGAAAACTTCCTGCCCTACTTTGAAATGAACTGGTCGAGATCGCAAGTTATATTGTCGTATGCTTTTGTGGTATTTCGACTTAAATCTTCCCGCAGTAATGCCATTTGATCCTCTCTATCCAGCAAGCAATTTGATTCTTCCAGTGAGTCTAGATTCTTTAGAAGTTTATAAGCCGAGCCATGGTGGTAGAAAGTATTAATCTGGCAACCCTACTAATATTTACTTGTATCATATCTTCTGTACACTCATTTACTTTACTTTGCTTTGAACTCTTAATTAAACCACTTGTGCATTTTTCAACCTGCTTGTTTAATTTTAAGAGGTTATGGGCACAGCCCACGTGTCTGTGTAAAGTCGATTAAAACTTCTATACAAAAGCATACGTTGCTAATTTTTTTAAGAGTAAAATTTCGAGCGTAAGAAAACATTGGTTGTTAAGAGGGTGAAAATGGCAATGGCCGAAGCATCGTTACAAGTGGTTGAGAAGCTGCGCGGAAGTGAAAATTTCCATACGTGGCGGTTCGCAATGGAAAGCATTTTGGAGATGTGTGACCTTCATGAGTGCATTACTGAGCCTATTACAGAAAAGGACGAAAAAAAAACTAAGAAAAGCAAAGATTATTTTATCCGTCAACGAGTCGATTTATGTACACATACAAAATCAGAAAACGGCTTATGATGTTTGGAAAACGCTACAAAACCTATACGATGACACCGGATTAACGTGCAAAATCGGTTTACTAGGGAAATTGATCACCACATGTCTAGAAAATTGTGAATCTATGACGGCCTATGTTAACCAACTCGTAAATACCGCGAATAAGTTATCCGGGATCGGATTTGATATAAGTGACGATTGGCTAGGTGCCATAATGCTTGCCGGGCTTACTGATGACTTTATACCATTTATCATGGGAATTGAGAGCAGTGGTATAAAGATACCCGGAGAAAATATCAAAACCAAGCTTCTTGATGGGGATTATGAAAAATCGGCCCACGACGGCAGGGCATTGTTAAGTGTCAAGAAAATGCAGGCAAAAGCTAGCAAGCATAATTTCAAATGCTATAATTGCGGTCGAAAGGGTCACATTAGCAAAGAATGCAATCAAAGTACAAAAGCTAGACAACAACCTAGCAACACAAGCAAAGGTAGCAAAGTAGCTTTTGGTACTTATGCGAGTTATGAAGACGGTAGCAATCAACAAGATTGGTGCATCGATAGCGGTGCTTCCATACACATGACCCCTTAAAAAGATTTTTTTTACAATTTTAAAGACACATCCATTAATGAAATAACAACAGCAAATAATAAAAAAAATGACTGTCGGAGGAATCGGTAGGGTCGCACTTCGTATAGGGCTCATCGAGATTGAAATGGAACGTGTTTTATATGTTCCAAAACTAACATCGAATTTGTTGTCTGTTTCGCAACTCACTGAGAATGGGAACCAAATCGCATTTAACAAGGGCAGCTGTAAAATAATTAGTCAAAATGGAGAGTTGATAGCCAATATTAAAGTTTTTTCGGGCGTATATAAACTTCGTGCTCAATCGATCTCTTGCATGGTGGCAAAAGCAAATGTTAGTGTAATGACGTGGCATCGCCGCTTAGGCCATTTAAACTACGCAGATCTATGTAAGTTAAAAAATCAGAAAAACAGTAATCTGTACTTCAGTGGCGACGCAAGTGAGTTGGCGGGGTGTGCGGCTTGCTACGAGGGAAAACAATCACGGCTGCCATTTAAGCATGTTGGCAACCGCAGTTCTGATTTATTACAGCTTA
>NW_023465204.1:0-340 GCF_013731165.1 Rhagoletis pomonella
GCTACACCAATTTCTTCCAAACTTGGCACAGTTGTTGGCCTTAGTACAGCATACTAAATGGCTGAAAATTATAAAAATCGGACAATAACCACGCCTACCTCCCATATAACGGTAATTTTCAGAAAAACGAAAACTGCGATATTTTAGTAACTACTGAAGATAATTCACTCAAAATTGATATTTGCAATGAGTTTTAGACGAAAAAAAAGAATATTACAAAATTTTGGCAAATGGGCGTAGCCACGCCCACTTATGGTTACATGTGTATATCTTGGTAACCGCTACACCAATTTCTTCCAAACTTGGCACAGTTGTTGGTCCTGGTACAGCATACCAAATG
>NW_023465204.1:440-9194 GCF_013731165.1 Rhagoletis pomonella
CTTCGATAAATCAGTAAATATTGAAGCTAATTTATTCAAAATTGATGGTTGCAACAATTCTTTACCAAGAAATACGTTTATGACAAAATTTTGGAAAATGGGCGTAGCACCGCCCACTTGTGATCACATATATGTATCTCGCTAACCGTTCTAGCAATTTGTACCAAGCTCGGTATGGTTATTGTGCTTGCCACATAAAAGCAAACCGTTGAAAATTGTTGAAATCGGACTAAAATTGAGGCCGCTTTTCATATAACGGTAAATTTCAGAAATGCTTGAAATTTCAATATTTCGAAATTTAAGGACGCTAATTTACTTAAAATGTATACACCCCGGCTTATCATGTAGCGGTAGCTTTCGGAAAGGTGGAAAACGGCGAAACACATACACAAAATCAACTGAGCTAGTAACACCACTTTTTATATATTCTTTTGCCATTTATTCTTCTTCTTCCTCTGCTAGCTAAATTCTGCTAGTAAAAATTTCACTAGCAAGAATTTGCAGCTCTCTCGTGTTGTTACGCTCTCGATTCAGTGCTCTCTTGCAAATTTTTTGGGTTATCATACACTTTTCCAGTAAAAGTTTGCAGGTTCCAGTACAAATTAGTACTGACTATTGGTAACTATACAAACCTATTCAAATATCGTCGCCTAGATGGAAAATTGCCGGAAGCGTAATTTGGACAATTTGTGGTTTTTGGATATCTTCTTTAGTTTCCGACTAATTGACTAAAATTTTTTCGGTTATTTGGTACAAATTGCGTTAGTATTGCTGTCGTACTAAACTAATCAAGATCTTTCAAATAGAGTTATCTGTTCTTCTTTAGTTTCCGACATATTCAGCTTTATCATGAGTTTCATTTTCTAGAACCGGGTCACTTTTCGTTTGCGTGTGTTCACTACAGGTGGATGAAAAAATTGGTGGCGAAATTTTGTTCGGGCGAAACTCACGATTAGGCTGATTAGTAAAAAGTATGGTTAATTTATAAAAATTGTTATCACATTTTGGCGTATATCACTAAAACTGACTGCAAATTTTTTGACAAATGACGTATACGACAAAATTTTATTAAACTCATAAATGGTTGACACTAAACTAAAAAAAAATAAGATAATTTAAGAATTTCATGAACTAGTACATAGCATTCTCCGACACTTTGGAGAAAATCTGTAGTCGTGTTTCTGAGAAATTGCATACCAAACTTCAATCGTGAGTTACCGAAAGTAACTTGTGACAATCTTTTATCCAGGGATCTACATAAATTATAATTGTCATTATTTTCGCAGTTGGAGTATATGCCAGACGAGTAACAGGTATATACATACAAGGATACCTAAATTAGCTCGTTGAACTTGTATATTTATCTCTCTCCAACGCATTAATTCTATATACGTAAGTACCAACGCCTGACAAAGTTATGTCTAAATTTAATAATGGCTCTATGACAAAATATTCATGGAATGTATTCGTAGATTTTTATTTACTTCATTTCATACATTAGCATTGATGTTTTGTTTTTCATACATTAGTATTGATGTTTTTTACTAAATACCAGGAATAACTATTTAATAAAAAACTATTTCATTTAAGCTTAACCAACTTTTAGTTGCTCGGATCTAATTTTGGAACGCTTCACGAAATATTTTCATAGACAGTAAATGCAACCCTGGGCGCATCATTAACGAGCTGAAAAACCAAACAAAAAAAAAATTCCATCTGAACCAATATTCCCAAAAATTATAAAGCAAAACAAAAACCATTTTTTCCAATTTATGCACTGTTATTTTTATTATTGCAATACAATTTCGCAGCTCTTCAAACATTTTCCACATTATGCTTTTAGGGCTAGTAGTTTCCGACCCCATTTGCTCGTTTTTTTTCAGTTCTGAATTTAGGCTAGGCTTCATGGGAACTTACTGTGGGTGCAAACAGACCACATTTTGTAAACTGAATTGTGATAATTAATTTTATTTTATAATGAAAAATGAATTTAATGTGCAATTTTTTAAGTTTACTAGATGTAAGACAACTTTTAATTTTCTTTATATATTGCATGCTTTAGTTTTAATTCTGTTTAAGTTAAGTTGTAAAGGTGAAAATAGGCCTCCTGGGCAACCGAGCTCATTAAAAAAAATCGGTAACGCGCGTAAAAGCATACCTCACAAGTGGTGTCGAAAATGCAAGAACAAATATAAATGGAATAATTTTCGAAATTATGAAATGGTTATTGGTATTTTCCATCTCAAAGGGAGTGATTAATATGAACGTTATTTAAGCTGCCTTTACACGGTCGATTTTTGTCGTTTAACCAAAATCTACCCGTGTAAATTGCAATTCAACCGTAAAATGTAAGCGTTTTGGCTAGTCGATATCTTAAGTAAATTTTCCAGTCGACAGAAATCGACCCGTGAAAAGGCGACTTCAGGAATTTTTTCTTTTTTGCTTGGGCGTCTTTTGAAGATGTGCCAAATTGTATTGTAAACTTTTTGTGCAACTTTGTTGATACCGCGGATGCGGATCACAAAATCCAATTTGGATTTTTTAGGCCCGTCGAATTGGCCGCATTTCTTTGCCACACATCGTTACACCATCTCACGGCGTCCATCACGGAGTTTTCTTGTTTGATATTTCTCAGCATGCACCAAGTTTTCACATTTACGGAGTGCAATCATAGCAGAGCGCTTTAGTTTACGTTTGATCAGGGTAGCAATTTGCTGACCTGCTCTTGCTGAACTGCAGCTTCGGCTCGGGGACAGGAGGCAGCTTCCTGGAAGGTTGTCTGCCCTTTGCTTGCGGTTTCTTACCGGCCCATGATGGCAGTCATCTTAACTTGTTACTTAGCACGTTGAAAAGGCGAAAAAGTTCGCCAAATGTTTGGAGCACATCGTAAATGAGCCACTCGATTTATAACATTTCTATAAACAATTTTTTTTTTTTTTTTGAATTCTGTTTGCTTGGCAGGTGACCTTAGCGGAACACACAACACCAGGTTATTCCTCCTTGTTTCATATGCCGTGCACTAGTAGCGTGTGAGCTTATTCGTTGTCCGGAATCTTCTGTCGGAGCTGGCCAATGTGATTTTCATACGAGCGTGTACAAGAGAGCTTGTAGCAAGTGAGTGCAATTTGGACGATTGCACTGATTGACACATGTGAGTTGTAGCGAGTGTCAAACGTGGACTCTATGTGACTGGACTAAGTGGAACGATTTTCGGTAGATATTCAAAATACATATTAACGATACAAAACATGTAAAAAACATATAATTGGTGATATGAGCATATTGACAGCATACCTATTGTATGCATAATAAAATTTAAAAATTAAATTTGGCTTTTTGTAAGAAACGAGAGAGTTGAGTAATCTTGGTTAAGTCTTTTTGGATAAAAATCTCCTCAAATGTGCTTGAGTTGTTGACAACAGGGAAACTTGATCTTAAATTATTAAAAAAGCGACAGCTGAAGGTTAGGTGCACATAATCATCTATTTGACCACAACGCCATCTTGAATTTCTAACAGCTTGTATTTTGCATAAATATGCATTGTCATAAGTATGTCCTGTAAGGATCCTGTTAAGTGTCTTGATGTCGGACGAGGAAAGCGAAAGCTTTCTAAACCAAGTATGATTTCTTCTAACTGGAAAGATTTTAGCAAATAAATTCGGATTTGAGCGCGAGTAGCTCAGAAATTCAGTGTACCATTGATTATGGATTTCATTTTTGATCTGCTTTAAGGCTTCGTCTACAGTGAGATTGACTACTTTGAGTGGACTATCAGCAGTGGCGGCTTTAGCTAATTCATCGGCCTGTTCATTGCCATGAATGCCTACATGGCCAGGAGTCCATATGAGGCACACATGTATGTCACCGTGGCTAGTCAATCTTTTGTGTATTCTGTGTGCAATGCTATTCTTTGAGCAAGGATTATTGAGGATATGACAAGCGGCTTGACTATCAGTGAAGACAACAAGGCGCGTGCGATTTTCCTGGATTGCAATGTAGACTGCCTCATCAATTGCCAGGAGCTCTCCAAAAGTGGAGGAAGCCCTGAAGCCAATTTGAAAGGAATGCATTTTGTTGGACGTGTGGTCATATACTCCACACCCGGTGTTGTCTTCAGAGATTGAGGCATCTGTGTACATAATATGGAAGCAGCCAGCTTGGTATTCATTTAGAACTGAAAGGTGATGAGCTTTAATACTTTCATTAGACATATCTGATTTTTTCCTAGGGAGACTTTTTATGCAAACTTTCAAGTTGTTGGAAGGGAGGAATCCATCAATCGCATCAACACGATCCAAAAGGTGAGAAAATCTATTGTACACAGAAGAGTAGCTAGAATTTATTGAGGGACCAGACATTAACAAGCGTGTGATGGGGGAACGTATTGAAAAGAGGTTTACCAATTCTTTGGCAGTAAGCCAGACAGATCTTTCCAGCGGCGGGAGCTCGTTGGAGAGGGCATATATTAGAGGAATCGGAGTCGAGGGGGTTAAGCCTAGACACCTGCGCATGAATTTGTTTTGAAAGGTGCGAATTTTTTTTGAAGCAGAGACAGAACTATTGGCAGTCGTGGTAGAGCAATATTCAATTTTAGATCTCACAACTGATTTGAAAATGTTTAGGGATATTTGGGGATGAAGCCCTGATTAATATTTGTTAAAAGTTTAAAGAGCTTTATGTTGTTCGCGGCATTTTTGACTATCATGGAGTAGTGATCGCCGATTGAGAGAGAGGAGTTAATTACCCTGCCAAGGACCTTGATGCTGTTAGTTTGTGTGATTGTGACACCATTTATGTCTATGATTATATCCTTTTTTGGACCTCTTGTCACATGCATAAGGTGAGTTTTCGTAGGATTAAAATTAAGATTTAAGAGATTGCACTTGTGGGAAAAGTTGTTTAGTTTGTTTTGGAGGTTACTTTGAGCACCCACGAGACTTGAGCCAGATGAAATTATAAAGAAATCGTCCGCGAACTGGAAAAAGTGTGTGTCATCATCATTGAGGTCATGGAGACTGGCCGTATAGGCGTTAAAAAGTACAGGTGAGAGGCAGCTGCCCTGGGGGAGACCATTTTTAATTTCTATGGTGTTGGATCCCAATCGTAGTACCCTGAAAGCCAGGAAGTCCATTCAACATAGTGTTTTTCAATGTTCCATTCCAGCAATATCATTCTCAAGAGCCCTATATCTACGCAATTATATGCATTAGATATATCCGTAGAACAGAAGATGATATGCTTCTTTTGATTTCTGAGAATGCTGATCTGGTGGAGAATGTGATTAAGACACATGGCAGAGGATCTGTTCTTGCGATATGCAAATGTGTTAAAAGGAAGCATATTGTTTTCTTCCAGGAAAAGGTTGATTCTATCTTTTATGCAAGTATTGATTAATTTGAGTAAAACAGTGATTAGTGCTATGGGTCTAAAATTTTTATAGTCATTTAACTCGCAGTTTTTTTTAGGGATGGGCACAACTTTAATAATTCTCCAGTGGTCCGGTATCTAGTTAGAAAGAAAAATGTCATTGAGCGAGGTTTTTAGATTTGCAAGGGTGAGGTCTGGGAGAGCTTTGAGCATCTTATAAGTGATACAGTCATGTCCAGCAGCTGAGTCCTTTTTTTTCTAAAACAGATTTGATGTCATCAAAAGATAACAAAAGGTTTGAGTTGAAATCCACGGGCCGATTGATTTCTAAGTTGTTTTGTTGGTTGGGTACTTGGTTGCTTAACATGTCTAAGAACTCCTGGTTGTTTTCCTGGTTCCATACCTCACTTCTGGATTGAACATAGTCACCTCTTAAAGCTCTGACAAAGCGCCATGTGACTTTGGACATGCCACAGTTGAGCTCGTCAATTTTACTTTTGAAATTCTCCTTTTTTGCCTGCTTAACCTCCTTCTTCCACAGTTTTTGTTGTGTAATTAGTGACTCAAAATTCTCAGGACTGGGTGAGTGTTTCGCCTTCTTGAAGGCGATTACTAAGAAGCGGTAGGTTTTTTCCAGGTGTTCATTCCACCACGCTTTGGGTATTCTGTTGTCTTCAGGTGTGTATCTAGCATTATTTATTTCTTGTTTAATTTTGTCTTCAAAGTCGGTGATCGACGCCTCGCATTCAAGTGTTTTCAGAGAGTTATTTTTAACAACAAATGTACCGTTTCTTTTAGTAATGTTTGTCAGTTCAATGATCACTGGGAAGTGGCGGCTACCCCCTATTCTGGTCGCATCAACTTGTGACTTGCACGCAATGCCAGAGTTGGAAAAACACAGGTCGAGGATCGACCCACTATTAACAAGAACATCACGTTGGTAGGTATAATTACCGTTATTAAAATTATAGAAATCGGATTGTAGAATGTGCTGCGCCAGATGCTTACCTCTGTGCGAATCCATGCCATCACCCCAGATAGTAGCCCTGGCATTGAAGTCGCCCAGTAGGAAGACATTTTCATGGAGTTCAAGGAAGTTCAAAATTCTAGTTATTTCTGTATTAAAATCATGAATGGTTATACTGGGGGGGAAATACGTGTTGCAGATGGTAATATTAGTGGTAAGGTTGGTGGTTTTGATAATTAAGACATCATAGTCAGAGTTGAATGTGATTCTTTTGTATTTGATGTTACGTTTGAGGGCGGTCGCCACACCCCCATAACCATCGGTGCGGTATTTTTTAATCAAATTAAAGTTAATAAGTTTTCTGTGAGGAGTTGAACTGGTGAGGAAAATTTCATTTAAGCAAGCTATGTCAATTTGATGTTTGTTTAAGTAAAATTCTATCGGGTCAATGTTAGCTCTGAGGGACTGACAATTATATAAAAGGATTTTCATGATCTAAAGAGATAGAAAGCGAGGCTGATTGTATTTCTTGCTCATCTTTATTGTTCATTATTGTGTCGAATTGGTTTTTAACTAATTGGATTTCTTTGAAGGTTTGTTGGTCATTTTGATCGATGGAGATTCTTTGGGTGATTTTAATAAGCTGGGACAAGAGTCTTTCCATTTCGGAAACAATACCCTTCTGATACGCAGGCGAATTTATTGCAGGTGTATTAGTATTGCCTCTGGTTTTTTTGACCAAAGCATTTGAGTGGGAAAATGATGGTTTTGGAGGAGAAAGTTTAGTTACAGTGCTGAATTTGCGTTTTGTGAAGGATCTATTTATGTTAGTGTCTTTGTTTACTACGGTTTCCATGTTCTCGCCTAGGGTTGGAAAATTGGCAACATCGTTCTCAAGGATTTCAAATCTATTGGTTGATTTTGGATAGTAGATGTCAAGGACCTCTTTTCTTGTTAATTTCTTAATCGCTTTGATGCGATTGACGGACTCCTCCTTTTCCCAGTGAGGGCATAGGGACCTGTCTTTCGCGCCATGTCCCTTCCTTCCACAAAGAATACATTCATCACTATCACAGTTTTCCCTGTTGCATTCATTCTTCCCGCATTTAAGGCACCTTATTTTTGACTTGCAGCCAAGCTTGGTGTGTCCCAATCGGCCACAGTTGTCACATTGACGAAGGGGTGGTATGTAAAAGTCTACAGGTAGTCGGGTATAGTTATAGATTATTTCTTTTGGGATATCATTGCCGGCAAAGCCAATCTTTAGCGTTGTCGTGGGAATAATCGAACCAGAAGAGGCATCTTTGCGGGAAAAACGATATACAGACATTATGGGTATAGTGGACTTAGCCTCAGCCACAATTTCATTTTCATGGAAGCAGGTGGGGACACCCCTCACCACTCCATAAATCTCTAGCGCAGTTCTGGGAATAAAGGCTTTTAATCCTCTTTTTTTAATTTTGTCGTCCATTAGAAACGTGTTTGCCGCATATGCGTTTTTGAAAATAACTTTGTATAAAGTACGGCCAACCGCCTTTATAAAGTCAATGTCTTTGAATCTTAGGTCTTTTATCTGACCAAAAAGTGTCAGTCCTGTAGTGAATTTTTCATTTTTCATGTTAGGGCACTCTGAAGAGTCAACCAACACAAAGATTTCCCCTCCAAAATTTGGCGGGTAAACAGTAGAAAAATTTTCTTTTTGCGCGCGATTATCGCGACATTCGTCATTGGTTGAAAAAGCAGAGTTGCCTTTCCCGCACCAGCATCCGCATCAGTGATTTCAGGAATCACTGACTGCGGAGTCCGCGCCATTTTCTTGGGTTTGCTTAGTGCCGCGAGCGGCAGCTTAAGCTTTTTATTCTTTTTAAGAGGCACTATGAGAAGACTTTTTATATTTTAAAAAGTATACGACTGGGGGAACGCCCCAGCTAGGAAAGAAACCAAGATCACTTACCTGATTTATTAAAACTGCTCCCAATTATTTAGTTAAATTAAACGCGACGTTAAATTATGAGTCGGGGTTTTAATGCGCAGTATGCTAGAACTGCCAAGCACAGAACACTACAAAGGAAAAACAACCACTCAAAAAGCTTTGTTAACTTGCCAATAGAAGAAGCACAAAATTTATTTTCAGAAAAACGTGGGTGATAGCCGATGGATCAAAAGCCGCGACCGAACCACTCTCGCCCGTTGTCAGAATCCGAATGCTGTAAACAATTTAATTAAAAACTTTTTATACATGATATGCTGCAACCATACACTTACTTTCCCAAATTCCATCCTGTTTATCGGCATAATTTTCCAAATATGCCTGCTACTTCATTACTAATTACTAAATTTTCCAACTGCGCCTTCTTTGTTGGCTCGACATGTCCTAAAAAGACAAATTTACATTAAACAATAGAAATCGCAAAAATTA
>NW_023465205.1:0-9190 GCF_013731165.1 Rhagoletis pomonella
CTAATTCGACAGATGAGATCTAGTTCGATCTGCATCCATTTTTTATATGTAGCTCCCAACCTGCTATAAATTCGTCACCTTTGATATATATTTCTAATCAGGCTTGTCGAAACATTTCCCTTTTATATTAATTACGATCGGTTGAAGGAAGGATAACACCATCACAAATGTTTGTACGCATTTATTAAAAATTTATAAACCACATTAGTGGTAGTAGTAGTATTAAACCTAAGTAGTAAGTAAAAAACAGAAGTGCGTTCTGCTTAAAAGTAAAACTATTAGTTCACTTTGTCTACTTGTCTAAATTTAAGCATATTGATTTTAAAGTAAATTCAGTTCTTTTTAAGCTTATATGTATATGAAGTACTTCGAAAGTTTTTGTCGTACTTAAATAAGATATACAATAAAGTTTAGGTACAGGGAAGTTTTTACAATACCGGCAACTATTTTTTAAATATTTTATTTTTCCTTAATTTTTTACAAAAATATGGTTAGTTCTACTCCAAAAGCCCCAAAAATCAGAGTTCCAAACCTTATGCAAAATTAAATTAAATTTAATTAAAACTCCGCAAATTTCCATCCAAATATTGCAATTTGCACTCTTTAGAAAAATGGGCTAAAAAACTGAAAACTCAACTTTTTCTAGAGAGCGTAAATAGAAAGTGAATTATTTTAATGAAATTTTGCAGAATTTTCTTAAATTTTGCACAAGGTTTGGAACTCTGATTTTTGGGGATTTTGTTGCATAATTGACCATATTTTTATAAAAAATTACCGAAAACTAAAATATTTAAAAAATAGTTGCTGTATTGTAAAATAATCGTTGTACCTAAACTTTATTGACTGACTGTATTAAGGTAGCTGTGCTGGATTGTATAAAAAAAAATTAATTTTTCTTTTCTTAAAAAAAGGTAGCTCTGGTGGCTTGAATTTTTAAATAAATTTAGTGAGAAAGTGGTAATTATTTTGACACTTTTTTTTTAAATGCCTCTTTTTCTGCAACTGCATTGCCTTTCTCAATGTCCTTCAGGATCTTGGCCTTTTTTTATGGAATCACTAAGTACCCAGCAAAAAATCGGTAATCGCTTTTAGTGGTAACGTGTTCTAGAAGGCACAGCGTTATAATGCCTTCGAATTTTTTCGCTTCTTTTAGGCATTGCCAGTAATGCAAAGTGGAATGTCCTACAATATTTTATTTATCTCGCTTCTTCGTTTCATTTCGGGGAATGCAAAGTAGAATGTCCTATAATATTTATTTTTTAATTCGTTTCTTTGCTTAATTTCCGGGAATGCAAAGTAGAATGTCCTACAATATTTTATTTGTTTCGCTTCTTTGCGTCATTTCAGGTAATGCAAAGTAGAATGTCCTACAATATTTTATTCGTTTCGCTTCTTTGCTTCATTTCGGGGAATGCAAAGTAGAATGTCCTACAATATTTTATTTGTTTCGCTTCTTTGCTTCATTTCGGGGAATGCAAAGTAGAATGCTGCATCGTAGTCAGCTGAAAAATGGAATGAATATCCAAAAATTCTTTTTCTACCGTTACTTTCTGTGGAAATTTGTCTCGCATAAAAATCATGTTTTGCTTTGTTCTATTAGCAGCGAAGTAGAAGTCAGTCAATGAAGTGACGTACAAGAGTGCGGAAGTTCAATTTTAAGCTTAATTAAATATGCATGTATGTACATACCGATTTTAAAGAAAATCTAAATACCTAAATACAAACATATGTACGCTGATTTATAAAAATTTTAATTAATTTTAACCTTTTAAGACATTTTCTGATTTCAATTTAATATAAGTAAGTATGTACTTATCTAGGCATTCTACATTAGTTTCTCTGTAAGGCATTCTTTGTTCGCTTCTCTGGATTCTGTTTATCCATGCGTTCTCCCTTCGTTTGAAGGTAATGCTGCGGGTAAGGGCTTACCTCCAATGACATGCCCATGTTAAAATAAGGCCTTCTTGAAGCGAAACGGTAAGCGATTCCCATCGCCTAGCTCCTTTCCACTTTCGTTTCTGTGGTAATCGTGGTTTTTGCTGGGTATAATGATTATTAAGCAACTCAAAAACTATACCAGCGTGATTACCGACGTATCCTTTTGAGAGGAAAAATAAAACTCAAAATTAATGATAATCTCTGCGCGAAAAAATAAAAATCATAAAATAATTATTATTTATAATCCCAAAAATAAAAATCAAATAATAATTATTTCCGTTTGTGCGAAAAAATAAAACTCATTAATAATTCATAAAACAATGATTAAATGCTGATTTAAATTATTTTACTCATAATGATTACCTTCCCTGCTTTTAAAATTTGAAATAAAATAGTTTAGTGAAAGTACCACATTTCACTGCTTTTGGACTGGTGCGGGCCTAGTTACTATCGGACTGGTTCGTTTTTAGCGAAAAAGAACTAGTACTTCGGTTCACTAGTTCGTGTTTTTCCCTACCCAAACCCAATGACCCAATACCCAATAACGGGCGGATGGTGCGGAATCAAAAAACTTTATGCAAAATTACGTACGAAATATCACTGGAAACATATGACCCGTGATGTATCCACGTTTGTTAAAATTTGTTCAAGATGTCTATTAAACAAGGTTAAACCTAAAAACAAGGAAAATCTTGTTTTAACGCCAACATCTTGCAAACCATGTGATATTATTGTAATCAACACATTAGGACCGCTACCTGAGTCGAGTAGTGGTAACAAGTTCGCAATTACCATTATATGCGATTCAACAAAGTATTTGGTAACAGTAGCTGTGCCAGATAAAAGCGCAAAAACAATTGCCTCTGCTATTTTTGAAAGCTATGTCTTAACTTACGGTGTAATGGATTCCACTAAATCTGATTTAGGCACTGATGAAACTTTTTCCGAATTAACCAAACTCTTGAAAGTTAAACACGATTATTCAACCGCACACTATATTTACGCGCATATTTAAATGAAACATTTTTCGATTCAGACGTTTATTTAAAATATTTCACATCTTTACAAAACACAACACAGTTTCCGATTATAAATCGTCCCCTTTTAAATTAGTTTTTGGGAAAAAGGCCACAGTGCCTCACGATTTAAAAAAATTAACAAAATGACCCCATTTACAATGTAGAAAACTACGCGAAATAAGTTAGATATAGAATGCAAAAGTCGCACAAAATTCCGAAAGAATTAATTAACAAACACAAAATCCGAAATAAAATAGTATACGATATCTATTAGCGTTAACGACAGGGTTTATGTTCAAAAAGAACCACGCAAAAAGCATGAAAACATATGCCAGGATCCATACGTTATAACAAAAATTGACGGTGTAAATGTCACCATTTTTGATGAAGCAAAAAACAAAGAAAGAACAGTACACAAAAATAGAATTCATAAAACAAATTTCCTTATATATGTATATACGTCTTTATAATTACTTTTAATTTTTCTTTTATTACCATCAACAAAAATACAAATTGTACAAAAACAAAGAAAAAACGATACTTTCAAATGTGTACATTTTTAATATGAAATCTAGCTATAAGAAAAAATCAAAAACAATTTTAATAAGCAAGTATAATATATTTTTTCCACAAAATAATCACATAAAAAAATAAAAATTTTACAAAAATATGAAATGGAAATGTTAAATCAAAACGCATTTTTCATCCATTGTCAAAATTAAAATTCAGAAAATCTGAGTGCAAATATTAAAACGAAAACAAAAATTTCATTATCATTTTTCATAAGCATTTAATGTGTATTTATGCAAAATTCAATCAAGTAGCCTCATAAGTTATTCACAAAACTAATTACTTAATTTTATTTTACAATACAATACTTAGCCAATTAAATAACTATTAATAAATAAAATAAGTAATAATAATTAAGTGAATACATTTATTTAAATATTTTCCATAACTTAAATTGCTATGAACGAACGCATGAAAGAGGGAGGAATATTCCTCAATCAAATCAAAATTCGTTCCTTCAAAACAATTTAATTTAAATTATAACTTTTGGGCAGATGAATATGGCAAAACTGATCACTTTCCCAAATTCTTCTTTTTGCGATAAAAGCATACAATTTGCAACCCTGAAAATTACTACAAATCACCTTATATGAATTCCCCCTAAGCTAATATACAGGGTGTCCCAGAAGTAACCTGCCATACTTGAGGAGAAGGCAGGTGGGGTGGTGAGCTCTCTGATAAACAAAAAATTTTCGGGTAAAAGTGTCACCGTTTTGGAAATATTTAAATTTTTTTGAATTAAAGAAAAATCGTGCCTTTTCATGTATTTTCTTTAACTGCATCTACCAAAAAGTCTATACTTAGTAAATTTTTCATGTAAAAGACTTTCAGATAGTTGCTTCTCCATACTCAAATGCAATGTAGTTAAAATATATTCAGGAACCATTATAAAATTAGGACTATATTGCGATTTTTAACTTTTTGACATTTTCTTCCCCAACTTTGACTATCTCTGGTGAAAAAAAATATGTACTGAGCTATAACTTTACATTACATAAAAAAATTGCTCTTTTAATAAAGATTTTAGAAAGGTGCCACTCTTACTGTTTAAAAAAAAGAAGTTATAGCCGCTTTTGTGGGTAAAGGACTGAGACAGGCTAGAATGTATTTAATAGATTTAAATTTAAGTTGCTCTTGTTACCGACCAATGACATGCTAAATAGTACAAAGGTACATTACTGCTTGCTCCTGACATTATTTGGTGTTACTTACCGGAATTAATGAAAGTGGATTTTATGGAATTGGACCCTTCGAACATTGTGTTATTAATACTATGACAGAGAACACGCAGTATAAGTCGCATGAATATGCGGATATTCACTGTGTTTGCTGTAATGCCAGAGCTGCTCAAAGTCTTTATGCAGAGCGATATCCCAATCGTCGACATCCGGGCCGTGAAGTATTCGCTCGGACCCATAGAGAAATATATGAAGGTAAGTGCTTTTTACACCTTTCTTGTTTGACCCATTCTTCTTTTAACAATAATTTTTAACTTTTTTAAGGTCACATACCTGGAAGGCGTGGCGGCGAGACAGGACGTCCTGCAACGGTAGATGTTAAAGTTGTGTTAGAGGAAGTGAAACTAGGTCCATCGACTTCAGGGAGAATGAGAATGTTGGAAAGACGGACTGGAATACCGAAAACTACAGTTCACAAGGCGTTCAGGCTTTACCTGTCGAGGGTTAGATTTTGCAGTGAAATGTTGGGAATGCATGATTCAGACCCCAACTTTTTTAATAAAATATTTTGGAGCGATGAATCATCATACAAACGTGATGGTTATTTTAATATACATAACCTTCACAGTTAGCAGATAGACAATCCTCACGAAATGAGATAAGATCGTTCGCAGTACCAGTACAAAATAAATTTATGGTGCGGTAATTTTAATTGTCAGATATTGGGACCTGTAGAACTGCCGCCAACGCTCAACTCTCACAGTTACTTAAAGTTCCTTCAGGAAAGGCTCTCTTTTAGAAGATGTACCCTTAAACCTGCGGCGAAGACTATGGCAGCAAAATGACTACGGGCGTGAAGTAAGAGCTCATTTAGACGAAACTTATCCTCGCCGATGGATTGGACGATACGGGCCAATCAAGTGGCCCGCTCGATCGCCAAACCTGAATCCATTAAATTTTTTCTACTGGGGCTGTCTTAAGGTCAAAATTTATTCAAAAACAATTCAAAACGAAGAGCATTTGCGGGAACAAATAAATGGAGCTGCTACTGAGATAGCCCAATTGAGTTTAAGATCTCTAAAAGCGTCTTTTCTTAAAAGATGCCGAGCTTGTATTAGAGTAGAAGGTCGCCAATTTGAGAATATTTTATCAATAAATGAATAAATTTTTCTGCAAACATCTCATGTATGTTTTATTTCACGTGAACCCATCCTTCACAAAAAATATTCATAGATATAGCCCTTGTTATTGACTCTAGTCCGAATCCGTAAGTAACATAAAATAATGTCAGGAGCAGGTAATAATGTACCTTTGTACTATTTAGCATGTCATTGGTCGGTAACAAGAGCAACTTAAATTTAAATCTATTAAATACATTCTAGCGTGTCTCAGTGCTTTGCCTACAAAAGCGGCTATAACTTTTTTTTCTATTCGAAATAGTAAGAGTGGCACCTTTCTAAAATTTTTATTAAATGAGCATTTTTTTATGTAATGTAAAGTTATAGCTCAGTAAATTTGTTTTCACCAGAGATAGTCAAAGTTGGGGAAGAAAATATCAAAAAGTTAAAAATCCCAAAATAGTCCTAATTTTATAATGGTTCCTTAATATATTTTAACTACATTGCTTCTGAATATGGAGAAGCAACTATCTGGAAGTATTTTGCATAAAAAATTTACTAAGTATAGCCTTGTTTGTAGATGCAGTTAAAGAAAATACTTGAAAAGGCACGATTTTTCTTTAATTCAAAAAAATTTAAATATTCCAAAAACGGTGACACTTTTACTTGAAAAATTGTTGTTTATCAGAGAGCTCACCACCCCACCTGCCTTCTCCTAAAGTTTGGCAGCTTACTTCTGGGACACCCTCTATTACAATTAATAATTTACGATATAAGAAATGCAAATTTGTTGTATTGTACAATAGCAAATAGGTTTAAGATATAAATGAAAAAAATAGAGTAGCGTCATTCCATACGCGCCTTTTAAAACGTAAAGAAGTCTTTTTAGTAAAATCAATTTTTGGGACTCTGGCTACAAGCCATTACCCGAACCGGTGGGCGAGTAACCTTTTTAATAAAGTGCCCGCGTCCGGACACAATAAAAAAACAAGGAATTCCTGCACACAAGGCGGCAGCACTAGGGATCGCAGGCCTCCATGCCATGCAGACGTTGGCCGGCATCAGCGCCGGCGGAGCACCAGGGCTCCGCGTGTAAGCAGAAGGTACGCCTCCCCCCGCACAAACGATGTGGGATAGCCAACACCACAATATAACGAATAAACAAAAGTTATTTTTATGTGAGGAGAACCGCAGCACCTGCGGCAAAAAAAATCTAAAACATCAACATACATTTTTTGCTACTTGCAACTACTTGTTACGCTAAAATCGAATTGCGTCACTTCTGAGAAAAAAATTTGAAATTTTGATGATTTTTCAGGGCTAAATTCATAGTGCGTAGTTAAGATTTTTCAACTAAAGTACTAGGGATGTCCAATGTTCATCGATATTCGATTTTATCGATGATAAGGCGTAAAATATCGATGTTTTATAATCGATTGCGGACTATGCACACATAATCGACGTGCCGATGATTCCAGATATTCACTGTTCAAACATACATACGTACATATGTAGTTACGACTTTTGCATTTCAGGTGACGATATACCTGAACGTGGTTGTACGTATGTTGAACTAAATTTAATAAAAAAGGCGAAGGTAGTAAAATATTTGATTTGATTTTAAGTTTTTTGATAAAATTTTTTAAACAAATCTGAAACTCTTAAACATAATTTCGAGGAAAAAATGAATGAAAACAAATAATGTTAATAATTGCGCGAACACTTCCAATAGAACGGCTTACTTCTGATGTGCACGGGAACATTTCCGTATTTTAGAATGATATCGATATTGTGTAAAATCGTCGATTGTCCGTCGATGAAAAGACCCTCCGATGTCATCACCGATGAAAAAATCGATGATTTCTCATCATCGCCCATCCCTATAAAGTACAGTTCATGGGCCAAATGCACAGTGGTTAGTTAACTCAGAATCGGCAGTTAACTACAGATTTTCAGTACAAACATTTTGAATTTGGCCCATGCGTGCAGTGTGCCAAGCGCAAAGAATTTTTTCATTTAGATTGCGCCGGCGTTTCGACGAATGCCTTGGATTTTTCGGACAACAAATACTTTTGTAAAGAGTATACGGACATTCGCCGGAGAAATATTCGCACTCCTCCGCCTCCTGTGAAGCTTATGAATAGTGAAATTGCCGATAATCAGTGTTCGACAAAGTCTGCCGGTGTGCAAACAAGCGAACTATCTTGTCAATCTTCAAAATTCTGACTCTATACTTGACCAACTATGTGTCAGTGTGCGCAGCCTTCGTGGAATTCTGTTTGTGTGCGCTTCGTACATTCCACCGAACAGCAATGAGGTGATTTATAAATCACACATCGATAATGTTATATTTTTAAGTTCTAAAATAGGAGATAATCATCTCTGCGTTCTGCGTGATTTTAACTTGAGTAACGTATCTTGCCGAATTTTCAATAACTCCTCCGACTTAGTACCAGTTAATGTAACTAATGACTGCGAACTCTATGTTACTGACATTATTTTAAGTATCGGTTTAGCACAGATAAACTCATTTGTCAATAGTCTGAACCGGATTCTTGATCTAATATTCCTAAGTAATGAAGTGAACTATCAGTTGTCTGAATGCAGCTCTGCGAACTCGAATGCCAATGCCCATCATATTCCATTAGTATTAACTTTAGCGTACTATGAAAATTGTACTGCTCCACTTGATATCGGGCGTCAAGTTTTCAATACAGTTTATGCAATTTCGACCATTTAAACTCATTGCTATAAAGTGAAATTTAGACTGGTTTATTTGCTGATTTGGACACTGCAAATGCTTTCAATGTTTTCAAGATGCGTACTTATAATTTGTGTGTGGATCTTATTCCCACCTTCCCTAGATGTGCTTATAACCCAGCAAACGTTTGGAGTCATAAATGACTCTTTAAGGAGTCCTATTTCGGAGCTATTACGCTCATAATGAGCTCATTTAAGAGTCCGATATGAGTGTGTTTCCCTTCCTACGAATGTCGACTTATATGAACTTAAATTCATACATCAAATGAGCCTCAATATGAGTCATATTGAACTCTTATTGGCCTCATATACGGCTCATTTTGGACTCTTTTAAAACAAGTTTTGGCCTCATATATGACTCTTTTTGAGACCCTTATCGGCCTCATAAATTGCTACATTCGGACTCTTATTTTAGGTTGCTCTTTGAGTCTTATTCAACTCACTATATTTGCAAAGGCATTCCGCAAAAAAGTCCTTGCAAATAACATACATACATACTTACATGCATATACACATTCCAACATGCATTCAATAGCAGCAGCTGAAGCTAAATTTTGTTAATTTTTTGTTTTCTAATTATTTTCAATTTCTGTATAAACAAGTTTAG
>NW_023465206.1:0-9190 GCF_013731165.1 Rhagoletis pomonella
ACACATGGAAACGCATACGACACTTCACTTTCTCGCATCATCGACACGCCTGTCACTCTAAATTTCCAACTCATCTTCATTAAAAGAAAATTAACCACAACATCAGTCAAATATTGACAACACCAACGAGCGAAAACCAAATAAAAAACTTAAATAAAATAAGATCCACATTTACAGTAGTGTGTACACATAGCCATAGCCGTTTGGCAGGCATGCAATAACACTTTTGTCATCAGGATCGTCGCGGCTCAGTGGTGCGGAAAGCATCAGCGGAGGGGAAATAAAAAAAAAAAATTGGCATGTGAAAAATTTACAGCCAGGGTGTTGATGACAACGCTAATCAGCAATGGCTAAAATAAAAGCAATAGCGAATCGTCATTTGTTGCGAAGTTAAAAAAAAAAAAACCGTTTTCGTACTTGAAGAAGTGAGCACAGTTTTGTGATATGGGAATGACCTTTGTATAAAAAAAAATAATTTTTAGCAAAAAAAACCGACTGCAATTCTCATATAAAAAAATATATATACATATTTCATGATCCTATTATCGTATCTAAACCAGATTAGTACGAGACCACCTCTGAGACACTACCTTTCCGATGCAAAAAGAATTATCGAAATCATTATCTCATTTATTTATTAAGAAAACGCTGAGCCATTTTCACCGTTCATTCTCCAAACATCAACTTCGATGAGGGTACGAAGCCAAGTCCGAGCTTCTGTTAAGATTGGAGGTTAGCTTATAGCCAGCTTAAAAAGCTCATAAGTAGTTGATATGGAAGGGTTAATAACCAAGCGCTCGTTGGGCTGACTAAAAACCCATCAGTCTAGAAAGAGGCCGCAGGTTGTCATAGGAGGTCTTTGTTCCTTTTCGAGAGAGATACAACTACTTCGACGGTGCTCTCCCAAGCCATTTTCTCTGCACTGCTATCTTATTTGGTCTTACTTTTGAAAATAAGATTAGTACCATGAAAATACACTTTGGGAGCAAAACACACTTTTTGCAATTATCCCGCTGCCGCTCCCTGAACTGCAGTAAATTGAAAATAAAGAGGCCTGCACACTTTTATTTTGAAAGCGGCTCATATTTAAGCGTGCTACCGGGGCTTCGAAATTTTGCATGTGGAAAATATGGTACATTTTTCGTAGAATTGCTGTAACATTGTTAAAAAGAAATATTTTTTAATGAATAAAAACAATTTCCCATTTGTCAATGTTATTGTGGCTTGTTAACATTTTATTTTTAATGTCTTTATTGAACTTTGTACCACGATTGTTTATTAGGAAAAATTGCAAAAGCAACAAAGTCTAAGCGGTAGAAGTTATAGCACTATTTCGGAGATTACCACATCTCCTCATAAGACTTCTTTTTTCTAGACTTCAGGTTCGATCCCTGCTGAAGTCTAGAAAAAAGAAGTCTGATGAGAACTCTACAGAAAAAATTATTTTCTTCATGCAAAATATATGAAAAACTTCAAAGCCCCGACGGTGCGGTTAAATATTAACCGATTTCAAAATAAAAACGAGTCTCCTGGTTTTCGATATTCTTAAGTTCTGGCTGACAAAAATATTTGGACCACCCTAATGTAGATATATATGTATTTGGGCTGGACGAAAATTTGAAAATACAGCTTCTCCAACCACGAAACGACACCTTCAAGTCCAAAAAAAAATTGGAAAAGTGGAGAAAATTCGAACTTTAACTAAATTTGTAAAGTTAAACATTTTTTCGGTATGTAAATTAAGAAAGAAAGCATCGGAAAGAAAAAATAAATAAATAGACTTGCCTAAAATCATTTAGGTGGTTACAGCGTCAATGGAGAAGAAGATGAAAAGCAAAAGAGATCTTGTATGTTTGTAAACAAAAAATTTCCACAATAATTTACGCGCTTAAAAAATTCCGCATTCCAGCGCTTTCTATACTTAAGTTTTTTTTCTATGATAAGTACTTTTAGTGGTGTCAAAGCCAGTTTTACGCTGACAGCTGGTCATTGAGCGGCAACTCGACGGCCAGCCAGCGATAAATGATCGAGCGATGCTGTTGATGTTGTGGATGAGTCTGATGGGCAATAGCTAATGCTGTTGATGCAAACACACTGCCGTCGCTTAGGCTAATAAAAGTGATAAATAGGGACAATCAGCCTGATCTCCGGCAAAGAGCTCGGCTTTAATGAAAACAATAATGTGAAGGAAAAACTTAAAAATAAATAGAAAATTAACAATGCATGCATAGCAACAATAATTAATCACTTTACAAAAACAAAAGTAAATAATATATATGCAAGAACGACCTCACTGCAGTGAGCCAAAAAAGGCTTTAGCGCATTTTCCCGCAATGAGTTGCAAATTAAGCGGCAGCATATTTTGCATTTTATTTGTTGCAGCACGCAAGGCTGCGTCGTTTTTTTTTTTTGCACTTATTTCATTTGCTTTGTATATATAAATTTGTATGAAAGTATATACAAATGGCCAACAATGCAATGTGAGACAATAGCACAATTGAGCGCTAGAGGTGCGACATAATTAAAATTGAGTTTATTCTGCTTTACATCCCCACCGTACTGCTCACTTTATTTCTGCTTTTGTGTCTCTCCATTCCCGAGTGCTCCTTTAATTTCCACCGAATTGTATGACATAATTTTCCACGAACTGGAGGTACTTACGTGGGTGTTGAAGTAGCAACTCGTAGCTCTGCTCCACTGCAACGACCTTTACGCATACAATTTACTTAAATACCTGCCCGCAAATGAATGACAAATGCAATTACAGCCACAGCGGTGCTGTCAACAAAGCGTTCATCCTCAGCAACACCTTTGCATTCAATGCACATTTCCTGCTGTTTCTCCTTTGCGCGATTACCTTGGCGGCACGCTCGTACGCATGCACTGCATTGTTGCCTGTTTGGTTACCTGTCTCACGAACTGAAATTTTATTGTTGTTGGCATTCGCAACAACATTCACAATACGAAATATGTAGTAACAATAAAATTGCTGCCAACCATAATAATACATCACACTCAAGTGCTATCTTGCTGTAAAAAATGCTACGTACTATAATGGTAGGTGAGTGGAGTGACGTTGATGCGTGCGAGTGTGGAACGCGTGAACGTCTGCGAAAAATGTATGTTGTCCACGCTTGTCTTTCAATTGTATGGCACATCCGTTTCGATTGTAGCGAATACGAGTGCACTGGAAAATAAAAAGCTTTTCAAAAGCACAAAGGCCTTTTTAATAAGAGTTTTGCTTGCAAAGTACGCTAGATTTTACGATGCTAACTCATCTTAAAACTTGGTTAACATTTTGGTGAATCTAAACAAACTGAGCCTCTCGAACGAGCCACAGTTTCACAATCCTCTAAGTCATCGTAAGTGTTCGTAAATCTGAGGGTTATTAGCATCTCCTGGAGTTCGTCAGGGTTCTCTGTTGGAAATAAAGCGACTAACTACAGAAGTAATCCACTTTCGGCACCTAATGACAAACTGATACCTAGAGTCTCATTTGAAATTAAAAGCGTCATTAGCTTCCCTACAAGGAATCCATGGAGAGATGCAGATACTCTCTGGAGGAGCTCGGTAAAAACTTTCTATACCGACGGCTGAAGGACTGAAAATTGTAATAGAGCTGGATGTCCAGATGCCAGAGAGTAATTTCAGATGCCCGCGATTAAGTTCACAGTCGATTCTATTTCTGTATTTTAATAGTAGACTCCCATTTAACGGCAAAGCAATACTTCGATCACATCTAAGCCCATGTCGAGGTCTCAATTATTCCGTACCTACAGGCGTAAAAGTGGGACTAGCTTCGGGGAAAAAATGCCTCTACACATGAAGCCGACAAGGATGCATCTCGTCGGTGTGAAGGCAAATAAAGCGCTAAAAACTTTTTTTATACCGAAGGCACCAAGAATAAGACTTGAAGTAGCAGACTGGGAAATTAGTGTATGGTAACGCGGGCATAAAACTAAGGATGACAGTAATAGCTAGACTGCTTAAAGGGCGGTGGAAACAGATTTTTCCTCTTCAAGAATTGCAAAACTGAAAAATTTTTAACTCATGTGGCTATGGGTATAATTTGGTGTTCGTAGCAATGAACTGACTAATGAACTAGCAACCAATTAAATGGTCAGTCTTAGCGTAGGCTGTCATGTACATCAGAGATCTCTCAAAATATGGCTCATGTGAATTGCTGGTGTAAAAGTACGGCCTGAGAAACAACCCAGTGTTTCCTGCAATGGCCAGAAAGGGTGGTGGCGAAAGTCATTCACAAGCAGAAAATAAGTGGGGTATAGTGGATGAGAATAGCGCAGACCGTTTTCTCTGCAGCGATTTGGCCTACGCCTTCCTCGAAGGTTTCTAAAGAGTCATGTTTTTCCACGATATCCTGTTTTTCCTTACCATTGTAATTCATTTTCTAAGCCCCTAAGTGCTGGAATGATTGAAAAATTGCTATGAGTTTAACGGTCTATTAAAATTCGATACCATTACACTTATACGCCTTCTCTTCGTTCTCAAAAAAAAACAAAAATTTTCATAAAAATCTGTCGAACCACATCCGACTTCTCGCAGCGCAAACTCGTACATGAACTTCTGCTCCAATGACCGTCCGACCCAACTCATTTCATCTCATCTACGTGGTGGTGTCATCTGTCACTCTTTCACACATTTCGACGGCGCTGCTGTCTGCCGCTACAATCCGCATTTACAACATCGTGTGGCATGTAATATGTGGCTGCCTTGGTTAAATGTCACCGGCTGTTATATTACTTTTGCCGTTTTCATACCGCCGGCACAGGGTCTACCCTTCAGCCGGCTACCGCCAATAAACTGGCAACGATTCAAACGCGCAACACCAGCCAACAGACCGCAGCAAAATATGCACAAACGAGTAGGTGTTGCCGCTGTGCGGCTCATTGCTTGTAAATTTTATTTACTTTATTTATTTATTTTTTCGTATGCAATGCAGCTGTGATTTAAATTGTTGACAGGCATTGCATAATGCATTTTTAATAGCCTGTCGCGCGCGAATGCAAAGCGAAAGCGAAGTTGGCAAAAGTAAATACAAAATGAAAGAAGGAGGGCAAAATTACTGTTAAGGCAGATGCAAGTTACCTCGCCGAAAGCAGACCTCTTCCCCAATAATGATGTGAATCGACAATTTTAATGGCGTGAAAAGAGGCTTGCAGGGTTTAGCGTAGAACGTTCAGCAAAAAGTAATTTACTTGAGTGCGTACTTATTGAGTGGTCGGCAATGGTCGTTGCGGCGGGCATTTCCTTGCACCATATGCCACTTTTACAGGCCGTAGTTTGCTGCACTCGAAGGTGGCCATACACTGCACTGCCTCTTATTTACACGAAAGCACCTCATTCATCTTTACGCGCATGTATGGCTGCTCGCAGACTTACTGTCTACTTGCGCATATACAAACATGTGCCATAGAGTTTGTTACGGTGAACTTTGCCAGTCACCATCCTCTTTGCTCCTTAATTTCCACCAAGCCGAGTGCTTTTCGCCCACCACTCGCTCTTCATATTTATTTTCACTTATTCTTTATTATATAGATACTTACATCTCTACAAGTGTCGGCAATGAGTGCTGCATATTTGCCATTGCCTTGCTGTATTTGTGCTGCGCTGCGTTGCATGTTGCATAATGCATTTAAAATGTCAATCGTCGTTGCAAGGTGTTATATTAATTTTGTGGCCAACTTAAGTACTTAGTAGAGATGTGATGAGTGGGAAAAGTAATGAAATTACATAATGCCTGAAATGGCACGTGGGATGCTCATCGATATACTGGTGGCAGGTAAGGTTTATTTCCTACTTCTTGCATTTTTACTTTCATTTTCTTATACTTAATCTCCTTTTTCCAAAGGAATAAACTGCTACTGAGGCTTGGTGGAAATGAAGTATTAGTCTGCAAGAGACTAGCATTTATACATGGAGCTAAAATACTTCTATTTACAGTAGTACGCATCTCAAGGGAAAATGCAAGGAATATTAAGTTAATACACTATCCACTTAATTATATTCAAAGAAGGACTAAGTTAGCTCATTCGTAATACAAAGATGCCTTTCAAGGTTTAATTTTGAACAAAATTTCAAACTTGTCTTCCCAAGCAAATGGTTTTGGAAAAACGAAAAAATAGTCCGAGATACGAGATACCTACGAGAGCAAGACTAATCAGCCCGTTGGAGAAACATTCTACTTAAATAGCTTAGATACTAGAAAGCACCTCTTCGACAGCATCAAGTGCTAGCGCTTGATTCTTGAAAGGAAGCTTTAGTGGAAGCCTGATGTCGATGAGGGAGCCAGGAGGGCTCTATTCAGCTGTATAAGGGCCAGAGGTAAGTGAGTGGTGGGGCCTTTCTCCCAAGCTATTTTCCAACTCTATGCAGCCATAGTTCATATGTTTTTTGGAGATCAAATAGACCAAACTCCGATTAGTCAAGAGGCATATCCGGAGCGCATCAATAGTCTGTATCGCAAGGCTGTCACCACCGCTACGAGCAGACGTTGCGACAATATCGTCCTTGAAGGTCGACCCCTACCTATTGCCATGAGCGTGCTTGAGCTTCTGCGAGAAATAAGATCAGATAAGATCAGTTTAGAACAAGGTACCTATCCAGGAAAGGTGTGTCGTCTTCTGAATAGTACATGCAATTCATATAGTAGATGACCGACAGTTTTACGATTTTCCTCCTAAAATAGTCATTGTTGGGCTCCCTTGACATTTTTGCGTATCTTCTTTAAGGGATGTGGCCTTTAAGTTATTCCCTAGCTGAATAGGAGAGAAATATATCCTCTCTGAGGAGGGAGGATCCTATGATTATCTAATTTCGCACAATGGCCACTTTAGATTGATTATGTTACCGGTCAAGAGTATTCCCACTTCGTGTGTACTTATTTTAGGAATGACTCCCTAACCAAGAGCTTGCAAAAAGCGAGCGGCATGAGTTGCCTTTTCCCAGGTCGGTGAAAGTGGCGTAGAACTATTATTACTTTCAAGTCTGCTAAGATGTTGGCCTGAAACCTGTATCAGATTCCAAACGAACTACTCTGTCACCATATTAGGGGATTTTCGGCAGTTTGTTATCGCTTTTAAACTAGTCGAGTCAGGGAAGATATAGATTTCATTAGACATAAAGTCTGAACAGCTTCTTGTATAGCCGCTAGTCTGGGTTTAAAGACAGTACGATGGTGCTTTTGGCGAAGTAATAAAATCACCATCGCGGGTTGCTCAGTATGAGAGCCAATTTAAGTGCATCGAGAGCAAGTTATCGTACTACTTGATTTAATTCAATGTAAAATCTATCGGTGCAACAGAAACCCATACAGCGTGACCCAGAAGATCTTTTGTATTCCTATGATGGTTCCTAACCCTGACTGCTCAATATTTATTAGCCTCCCTAATAAAAGCCAAAAGTTTGTTGGCAGAGGAATTCCTATTCTTAAGCGCATCGACTGTGGAAGAACTGAAGTAATACTGGGCAATCACACGGAAATCCGATTCGAAAGACCAATCCGATGGGCAGCTGACTATGGCCGATTAGGTAAACAAATAAGAAACTTGAAGTTGGCTCTGTTCAACAGATGTATATCTTTCCTGCTAAAGGATGATCTGGCCTGTCTAAGGCCCACTAACTTTATCTAGTACTAACTGCGTTCTGAATTTGCTCAAGTACAGACGATGAGCCTTCCCTAGCCAATTCGTCGGTGGCCTCGTTACCTACGCCCCGCAGTGTTCGGGTGTCGAGCATAGTAATACCGTATTCCTTTCTGCCAAGAGTTGGATAGTGTCAAAGCACTTAACTAGCTGGCTAACTAATTTGCTTGCAGACTTTGAAATCTTTCACTGTTTGACTTCCCGATCCTCGACTGGCCGCTATTATAAAAAGCTTTATGTATTCTTTTAGGTTTCGGGAGGACGGTAAATAGACCCGGTATCCTAACAAGCGTTAGTATGCCACTCTAAACACTCGGGGAAGATGGAAAAGCTTTTTCGGTGGCTAACCTGTCTATATACATATGTATTAAACCGCCCTTGTAAGTATGTGTATGTATTAATGGACCATTAGTTATACTTTGAGAGCCATCTTCTTTACTCTCTCCAAAGTTTTGGTAATAAATAAAATTGCAAGCCCTTCTACTGGACATGGAGTGGAAAAATTAAGGAGGTTATGCAAGAAAAGTTCTGCAAAGCAATGTAAAACACCACCACGGAATCACAGAAAGAAATCAAAAAATGAAGAGTCAAATTGAACAAGTGAAAAAAATCACTGCGAAAGTGTAAGAGCAAAAAATTAGAGTTATTGAAAGAATACCAAAGGAATGTGCTACAAAAATAGCAACAAAGTTAACAAAAGAAAATACAAGCTAACTTTTGCTGAAAGTGGCGCGAAAACAATTTTCAACAGCAACAAATGCAAATGGTAATATCTAAAAGCCAAGCCGAAAACACGAATGGCATAGAAAACTAAAAAGCATAAAAAATTTTTGTGGTACAAAGGGAAGGGGTTTCTGACGCCATGCACAAAGCGCACTGCTGCTACAGCCGTTTGGATAGAAAGGCGCCAAAGTAATATTTAGGTACGCAAGCTCAACGATAAAAGTTGAAAAGTGAATGCAAGTGAATTGAGTTTTCGTTTTGTTTCTTTTTTCTTTCTTTTTTATTTAAGTAATATGTAGATATCAATTTCGAAGTGTTTTCGTACAATTTTTCTCCATTTGTTTTCCCCTACAACGTTTGTGGCAACTGCGAGAGCAACTCCATTTGAAATTTAATAGCGAAAAAATGCAAAAAACAAAAATCAATTGAGAATGAAGATCAGCAGCAGTATTAAAAAAAAAAAAAGCGAACATCAGATGTCGAGGAATGCAGATTCTTTTGCTTTGTAAAAATTAAGTGCACTAAGCGAAAAAGTATTAAAAAATAAAGCAATTAGAGAGAAAATATGCTTGGCAATAAAAATAATGGCAAGAGAGGCATGCGCTGCTGCTTATGCAAGCTATAATTGAAGTTGGACAACAGTTTTTGGTCGGCAACATTCATGGTTGGTTTTGAGGTTTTAGTTTTTGGAAGTTTTTCTTTTTCTTCCCTTACACAAAGCGCGAATTTTTTTACTACCAAGGATACGAAAATACCAAGCCCAAATGCAGTGCAATTTAAAGCGAGGAAGGATGGTGCGAAAAAAA
>NW_023465207.1:0-9184 GCF_013731165.1 Rhagoletis pomonella
AAATATGCTGCACGTATATTCATGTCACCTAGACCTTCAATCTCTTCAACTTTCATCCAAATCCTTAGAGGTCGCGCACAGAGGTGGCCGCGGTGACATGAAATGCCTCATGTCATGTTATATTATAGAATAAACAATATTTTTATAAACAACCCAGGCTTACAAAAAAAATGTTCTGCCTATTAAGCCTAACCTCTATATCCCTATGGTATTCGACGAGCTTAATGCAAACCCGAGGTTTGAAAAAACTTTATCTTCAAAGTTATCTAGAGGTCATGCCAAGGTCATGTCAAGGTCAACTTCAGAAGAATTATATTGAATTTCCGGGTTTTTCATCGAATTTTTCTCTATTTGACCTTCAAATGACCTCGAACCTGACGTGGTGGAGACGTACAGACCGCGGATTCGTATTCAGGGCGCCGAATACCATAAAGGTTTGGTTCAATGTGCAGACACTTTTTTTTTGTAAACCTATGTAATAAAAGAAAAAAATTGTTCGTGAAAATAATTGTAATTATTATATTAAGACAAGATGTACACTAACATTTAGCCCATCTTATATATGCACAAATGCAAACAAATATCTGAACATTACTCCGTTGATATGGATTACCTTTAAATGGAAATCCTTTATTTCTCATTTGTCCCGTTAAATTTTTGTAAATTCCGAATTTTTGGGGCAAATTATGCGTTTGTCACGTATGGCTGGGGAAAAAAATCTGGCAACACTAATATGTATATGTATTTAAGATGGACGGCAAGAAATGGTATATTTTATTTTATTTTGGGCCTTTTTACTTGGATATTGTGGTACACTAAATATTTAATTTTTAGTGGCAACCGTGCTCCGAGGCCCAAACATTGACTCGAACCACTATCTTGTTGCAGCCAAGATACGCACCCGTGCAGCAAAATATGTGCCCCCAAATATGCAAGGAAAGCTTAACGTCGAAAAGCTGCAATGGCAACAGACGGCCAATTTTCTTCGCCACTCGACTCTCACATCTGCTCTCTGAGAGCACTTTTCAACAATCCGACATACGCGAGCTGTGGAACCACATTTTATTCATCAAGTACCGCTGCCGAAGAAGTAGTCGGATTTCAGCGAGCCCGAAAGAACAACTGGTACGAGGAGGAGTCTCAAGAAGCTGCAGACTACAGGGCCACTCTGCGATCGGGCGCAACGTGAACCATGTGGGACCGTAAAAGGGAGCTGAAGAGGAAATCGAGAAGTATTTGCCGCAATAAGAAGAGAGAGGCCGAAATACGTGAGTGCGAAGAGCTTGAAATGCTGCCGACAGGAAAAAAGCCCAAAATTTTACCGGAGAGTTCGGCGCCTTACGGAAAGTTTCAAGACTAGGACGTAGTCCTGTAAGCACAACAATGGCGACCCAGTTGCGTACCTCAATAATAGAAGGAATACTTTTCCACCCTACTGAGTGGTAGCGGAATGTTGTGGAGAAGAAAAACCTGAGCCCCCAGTCCATGATGACGGAGTCGATGTTCCACCGCCTGACTATGACGGGGTACGAATAGCAATAACGCGGCTGAAAAAAAACAAAGCTGCTGGAGCTGACAGCCTTCCAGCTGAGCTATTTAAGTACGGCGGCGAGGAGTTGATAAGGTGCATGCATCAACTCTTATGCAGAATACGGTCAGATGAACGCATGCCCGACGAGTGGAATTTAAGTGTGCTATGCCCACTCCACAAGAGAGGCGACCCCACCATTCGCGCCAACTACCGTGGGCTCAGCCTTCTAAGCATAGGTTACAAGGTCTTATTGAGCGTGGGAAAGACTGAAGCCCACCGTCAATGAACTGATTGGACCTTATCCACCATAGACCAGTTGTTCACAATACACCAAATCTTGGAAAAGACCCGCGAGAAAGGACCGACACTCACCACCTATTTGTCGACTTTAAAGTCGTTTTCGACAGCACTAAATGGAGTTGCCTATACGGCGCTATGTCTGAATTTAGAATCCCCTCAAAACTCATACGGCTATGTAAAATGACGCTGAGCAATACCACCAGCTCCGTCAGAATTGGGAACGACCTCCTCCTAGCCGTTCGCCACCAAACGGGGTTTCAGACAGGGCGACTCACTTTCATGTGACTTCTTTAATCTGATGTTGGAGAAGATAATCAGTCCTATTCTGCATTTCGATTACGTTCCCGCATTCCGCTCCGCACGAATCGAACTCGAAAGAGCAAGAGGAAGAGAGAAAAGATCTTTCGAAATCAGCTGTTTGCCTAGGAATGAGTGAAATCGAAACAAAACAAAAGAAATATTTGCCACCAAACTATAGCAGCTTATGAAGTTAAAGTTTGTAAATATTTTAAAATAACTAAATATATCTAACATCGTTGTAATTTAAAAATAAAATTTCGTTTGTGCTTTATTTAAGTGGAAACATAATTATAAAAATGAAATCCATAGCCGCGGCGTTATTGCTTGAAGAGGAGAACGAGTCCCAGATTGCTGATGCGGAAATTGAAAGGCGGAGATTTAGGGACATATTTGATCTTACTCAGATGAGTGAAGAGTCATAAATTCATCATGAACTGTATTACTCATCGCTCAAAGCCAGTGAAATTATAAACATTGTTTTAGCCCTCCACAACATTTGCATTTACTACAGAGTGGAAGATTTGAACGCATTTTGAAATCCGTCAGGAGGAGGGGAGGAACAAAGCTCCATAGCAAATTCGAATTCGACAACATACGCACCTCTTTTTAAAAAGTTAGTAAAAACGAATGCAATAATAAAAGCACCTTTTTTTATGTAACTTCACATTTTATGTATGTATGTATGTATGTACATACTTCTATTAATTTTATATACAAAGAATAAATTGTAGTCAGTGCATTTCATAGTCTTATTTATAGATAATGAAAACAAAAACGCCTGTGCTTCGTCTTTGAAAACCTCGCGCAATATCCCTTTTGGTTGCTAATATTTGAGCCAATTTTTCGTATTGCCCGTATTACCGCTGCGAAAACACAAAAATCGAGAAAACTCATTTATGATGACTTACAATCATGCACAGTATATTTTACTTAATTTTTTTATTCAAACCCACGAATATAACAATCGAAACGTTCTCCGTCAAAAAATTTACAACTTAGAAAATCGGAACTCCGATCGAAATGTATAATAGGTATAATCGTAAATTTCGAAGATTGATCGAAAGGAAACGGAAGGCAGAATACCAAAGTTGCAAAACGGAGAAAATTTCGATTCGAGTCGAAATGCAGAATAGGGCTGAATAAGAGCTGCAGAACTGAACCGTTCAGGAACAATTTACTACAAGAGCGTATAATTGCTGACTTATGCCGATTACATCGAAATCATTGGTAACAAAAACCGCGAAGTCTGTTCTGCCTTTTCAAAGTTGGATAAGGAAGCAAAGCGAATGGGTCTGGTGGTAAACGAGGACAAGACGAAGTATCTCCTGTCATCAAACAAACAGTCAGCACATTAGCGCCTTTACACCCACGTCACTGTTGACAGTTATAATTTCGAGAAAGTGGAAAATTTCCCTTACTTAGGAACCAGCATTAGCACCGATAATAATGTCAGCATGGAAATCCAATGCAGAATCACTCTTGCCAACAAGTGCTACTTTGTACTGAGTAGGCAATTCAGCATGGACAATGACAACATCCGATGAGGCGGCTATTAGAGTATTCGAGAGAAATATTTGGCGGAAGATTTACGGGCCTTTACGCGTTGGCGACGGCGAGTACCGCAGACGATGGAATGATGAGCTGTATGAGCTTTACAACGACATGGATATAGTGCAGCGAATTAAAACACAGCGGCTCCGCTGGCTCGGCCATGTCGTTCGAATGGACCCCGACGCTCCAGCTCTGAAAGTATTCATCTCGGAACCCGCTGGTGGTAGCAGAGAAAGAGGGAGGCCCCGCTGCGATGGAAAGACCAGGTGGAGAAGGACTTGGCTTCACTTGCCATTTCCAATTGGCGTCAGTTGGCACTGGCACTGCTTTGTTGAACTCGGCCAAATCGTTTAGGCGGTTACAGCGCAAAATAAGAAGAAGAATTAATGTGGTTTGGCATAGTTTTCCTGCACGAAAGCCAAATTATCTGGTTTGTTTCATTTATGGTATTAGTTTCAAGTATGGTACTTTTGCGGAACTGATATCAATTTCAATTCAAGAATTTGCTCCATTTATTACAAAAATACCGGTTTTCAATAAAAGATTTACGGCTCTATTCTGTATCAGTTACAAATTCTTGTCACAATTTTTTCTACGGAAAAACATATGAAAAAGTTTAAATTTGTCAGTAAAAAAAAGTTTAACACCGATACAGAATTGGGCTATTAATTTAAATATGAGAAGAGTTACACATGTGTGCTTACATATCGTCGACTGTAGCGGAATACCTCGTGTGCCTCAAATTCAATATGTAATCATCATGCAGACCCCCCTTCTGCCCGTTGTCATTAAAAATAAGCAAACCAAAGACCGCCGCTTCCCACTGGTGGTTACATAATACCCCTGTAGGGAAACGAACTCTTTTGCATGCTAGCGACTGGCGAATTTAACATTGCGATGTCCTAGGAAGTGCCAATTGTCCCCCGTTGCATCCATTTGGCTCTAGTTCCGAACCAGTTCTAAATCCGACAGATAAGATCTAGTTCGTTTTGCATCCCTTTTTCTATAGTTCCGAACCAGTTCCAAATTCGACAGATGAGATCTAGTTCGTTCTGTATCCCCTTTTCTTTAGTTCCAAACCAGTTCCTAATTCGACAGATGAGATCTAGTTCGATCTGCATCCATTTTTTATGTGTAGTTCCCAACCTGTTATAAATTCGTCACCTTAGATATATATTTCTAATCAGGCTTGTCGAAACATTTCCCTTTTATATTAAATACGATCGGTTGAAGGAAGGACAATACCATCACAAATGTTTAAACGCATTTGTTAAAAATTTATAAACCACATTAGTAGTAGTAGTAGTATTAAACTTAAGTAGTAAGTAAAAAACAAAAGTGCGTTCTGCTTAAAAGTAAAAATATTAATTCACTTTGTCTTACTTGTATAAATTTAAGCATATTGATTTTTAAGTAAATTCGGTTCTTTTTAAGCTTATATGTATATGAAGTACTTCGAAACTTTTTGTCGTACTTAACTTAAATAAGATATACAGTCAGTCAATAAAGTTTAGGTACAGTGAAGTTTTTACAATACCGGCAACTATTTTTTAAATATTTTTTCCCCCTAATTTTTTATAAAAACATAGTTAATTCTACACCAAAAACCCCAAAAATCAGAGTTCCAAACCTTATGCAAAATTAAAGAAAAGTCTGCGAATTTCCATCCAAGTGTTGCAATTTACACTCTTTAGAAAAAAGTTAAGTACTCAGTTATTAGCCAATTCAATTTTAGTATAACAAAGTGCAAGTTTGAGGCAGCTAGGACTTACCATTGATATTTAGCAATTTTTTCTTGTTGTTTGGTAAGTCCTAGCTTCCTCATTCTTGCACTTCATTATACTAAAATTGAATGTGCTAAACAACTTTTTCTAGAGAGCGTAAATAGAAAGTGAATTATTTTAATGAAATTTTGCAGAATTTTCTTAAATTTTGCACAACGTTTGGAACTCTGATTTTTGGGGATTTTGTTGTAGAATTGACCATATTTTTATAAATAAAATTTGAAAAATGGTGCGGGACTAGTTACTATCAGACGTTTTCGTTTTTGGCGAAACAGAACTAGTACTGAACCAGAAATTTGGTTCACTAGTTCGTGTTTTCCCTACTTATATATAAGTACAGGGTGGCGCCGAATGAGCTATATGGTTTAAATGGTTTATAACTTTTTTATTTATGCGATTTTAAATATAATTTTTTGTTTAAATACAGTATATTATTGGGGAATTTTTTGCAATTAGCTTTGAAAAATGATATCCTGTAAGTGATGTCCATTTTCTGCTTCGCACATACGTGCTCTTTTTAGCATATTTTCCATAATTTTTCGCAGAATTTCGGGTGTAATGGCCATGATTTCATTTCGAATGTTGGTTTGGAGTTGGAGAATGGTTCTTGGTTTGTTAACGTACACTCTTTCTTTCAAATATCCCCAAATAAAACTGTTAAAAAGAATTCAAACCCTATAGCTCATTCGGCGCCACCCAGTATTATAACCAAAAATTTGAGTTTTCTTTGGCCGAAATTACGATTTTTTCAAATAAAAGGTAAAATTACGATTTTTCAGCAAAAGCATTCGGCAACGCTGCTGGCAGGTCATTTCCAGGCGTGGATCCCGTTGGCATAGAGAAAAAAAACTGTTATAAAGATTTCAAACCATATAGCTCATTCGGCGCCACCCAGTACATATGTATGTACAAATGTAGGTAATAATGTAAGCGTCTTCCCAGGTTGGTTAAATGCGGGTATAGTTGCATACTGTGTACATCAAATATCCGGCCCACGATAACATACACACTGAATGTGTACATACATGTATACTTACGTATGTACAGGAATATAAGGAAACCAGCAAAAATAAAAAGATTTCTTGTCAATGTGGCTTGTTAACATTTTATTTTTAATATTTTTATTGAGCTTTGTACCACGATTTTTTTATTAGGAAAAATTGAAAAAGCAACAAAGTCTAAGCGGTAGAAGTTATAGCACTATTTCGGAGATCACCACATTTCTTATTTATTTAATTATGCATCGCGTAGTCAACTCGCGGTAAATTCCCCCGATTTGCAGGGAACTTCAGTTTAGGTGACATAGGGGAACGGACAGTTTTTTGCGGGAAATTGGATATGTTACGTTTACAACTTAAAGTAACCAAATTAGACGAATATGTTAACTTTTAACCATTTTTCGCTATTTGGAGCGACATTTTTTCGAATCGTAATATCTCCACAACGAGAGTTTTCCCAGATATAAGCTATATACCAAATAAAAGCTAAGGTTTTGGGCTAGACTTGAGGAAACTTAGAATAAAATCGACTGACCAGTTTTTGAGAAAATTCTCGAAATCAATATTTTCAGCAGCCCGATTTTTAGTTTTTAGGCGATAACGTTATGACATATTTAGATAGCTTGTTTTAAGACCCTTCTACTGATATCTACTGGAATGTGTAGTGCGGCCTCAGTGCTAGTTTAAAAAACTGCCTTTTTTCGAATTTCAGCCACCAGCCACGCCCACAAAGGCATACGAATCGAAACATCCTAGAACAAAACCATCCCAGTTTTTTTTGTACTTTAATTTCTGAAAGTTTGAAAAAAATTAAATGAAGGTACCCAGCAAAAAATCGGTAATCGCTTTTAGTGGTAACGTGTTCTAGAAGGCATAGCGTTGTAATGCCTTAGAATTATTTCGCTTCTTTTAGGCATTGCCGGTAATGCAAAGTAGAATGTCCTACAATATTTTATTTATTTCGCTTCTTTGTTTCATATCGGGGAATGCAAAGTAGAATGTCCTATAATAATTATTTTTTAATTCGCTTCTTTGCTTCATTTCCGGGAATGCAATGTAGAATGTCCTACAATATTATATTTGTTTCGCTTCTTTGCTTCATTTCAGGGAATGCAAAGTAGAATGTCCTACAATATTTTATTTATTTCGCTTCTTTGTTTTATTTCGGGGAATGCAAAGTGGAATGTCCTATAATATTTATTTTTTAATTCGCTTCTTTGCTTCATTTCCGGGAATGCAAAGTAGAATGTCCTACAATATTATATTTGTTTCGCTTCTTTGCTTCATTTCAGGGAATGCAAAGTAGAATGTCCTACAATATTTTTTTTTATTTCCCTTCTTTGCTTCATTTCGGAGAAGGCAAATTAGAATGCTGCATCGTAGTGAGCTGAAAAATAGAATAAATATCCAAAAATTCTTTTTCTACCGTTACTTTCTGTGGAAATTTGTCTCGCATAAAAATCATGTTTTGCTTTGTTCAATTTGCAGCGAAGTTGAAGTCAGTCAATGAAGTGAAGTACAAGAGTGAGAAAGTACGATTTTAAGCTTTATTAAATATGCATGTATGTACATACCGATTTTTAAGAAAATACAACTGAGCTGATTTATAAAAATTTTAATTAATTTTAATCTTTTAAGACATTTTCTGATTTCAATTTAATATAACTAAGTATGCACTTATCTAGGCATTCTACATTAGTTTCTCTGTAAGGCATTCTTTGTTCGCTTCTCTGGATTCTGTTTATCCATGCGTTCCCCCCTTCGTTTTAAGGTAATGCTGCGGGTAAGGGCTTACCGCCAATGACATGCCCATGTTAAAATAAGGCCTTCTTGAAGCGAAAGGGTAAGCAATTCCCATCGCCTAGCTCGTTTCCACTTTCGTTTCTGTGGTAATCGTGTTTTTTGCTGGGTACGTACAGACGCCACATACATACCAAAGCATCTCGTAGTGGAGACACGAACCAAAACACATTTAGCTCTATATCTTTCCAACTACTAGGCGGAACTCAATATATAAGGTATCGTTTGAAAGGTATTGGCCTATAGAATAACACTAAATATGTCGGGTGTACCCTCATACCCCCTTAAACCGGCAAAAGCAAAAAAAAACGTTTTTTGCTTCGCAACACTTTAGCCAAATTTTTAAGAATTCGGATAATCGTTTAGGAAAGCTGAATACATTTTCTGGACACACTCTACAAGACCTCAACGATACCTCAAACATGTCGATTGGACGTCTGGATAAAAACTTCCAAATCTCGAGTATATATAAGCGAGTCATTTCAGCATGCTACTGTGGCTGCTTTCTTCACTCGCGCGCACTGCCGTGCGCTGTGATAAAATAATAGCCGTTTTGGCTGTTTGGACTTAACTCCAAAACTACGAGATAGATTTCAGCCAAATTTTTAGAGGTTATACCTTGCATATATGGTCCTTTTATAGGCTCATATAAAACACGCTGGTGGCGCTGGAGTAGTGTTACTATAGAAGTCGTATTTATTAACCGATTTCGTTCAAATTCGCAACGTGAGTTATTTACAAAACCCGTAATAATAATATAATAATAGATTGGCGCTTACACATATGTTAGTGTTTGGCCGAGCTTCTCCTCCGACTTGTGGCGTGCGCCTTGATGTTGTCACACAAAGCGGAGGGACCTACAGTTTGACGCCGACTCCGAACGGCGATTGTATTTTAGTGAGAAGCTGTTTTTCATGGCA
>NW_023465208.1:0-9181 GCF_013731165.1 Rhagoletis pomonella
AAAATCTCAGATGCTCTGGTAACACCGCCTTTTATGAATTCGCCTTGGTTTGTTCTTTATCAGCAGATTTATGCAAATAGTTGAAAATTCATTCACACTTTTACGGAAATAAAAACATAAATATCTCGGTTTACGCAACTAACTAAAGAAAAGAAAATGTTTTTAAAATTTTCCGCAGGCATTTCGGGGGGGAGAGGGTTTGAACCCCCAAAACCCCTACCTGCGTTCGCCCCTGCATTACAATATGTATGAACTGCTTCTCAAATGTAATAAATTTCAATGTAACTGATTGACAGGAAATTGATGGCGAACCGTTCTTTTATATGCATTACATTTTGATAAATCTGTTTTGCCGACATTCCTATACACCATCATCACATAAGCTGCATTATCTTTTGCCAAAAAGTAATCTAGTGTCTAATTGCCGCATTACTCTTTAAAACATTTTGTATTACAATATTACAAACAAATTACTCAAAATTTTCTTATTACAGATATGAGTATTGTGTACTGCATACTATTTACAGGTACTTAGTATAAAAATTAATTACATTCTCAAATTCAATTGGTACATTTGTTCTTGCGGTTCAAACAAAGTATCACCGTTAGCTTTTTGCCTTGGTTTGTATATAATAATGCTGCAACTATATCAGTGCTCATGGGCTATAGTCGTTGTGCTGGGTATGCAGTTACAGTCGCACGGCTATACTCAATCCCGACTCTTGCGTCCTCGTTCGCGCACTCTGGGCAACGTGAGCAACCCATGCGCAAGATGCGGTAACCAACCCGAGTGGAGCCTTGGGTCACGGCAGAAAGAGAGGGAGCTTTGGTGGGGCCACTCCGACTTATTCGGTTTAAGGGCTCACTGAAGTCTGCAGCGTCTACTCACCAGGAGGTGCGGCTGCAAGCGGGCGTCTGTCTTGGAGCAAGCGGCCCGCTATACAAATGTGTATCCGGTTGAATACCATCCACCCCAGCAATGGTTGTGCGCTGGGTTTGGGACCCGCCACGTAAAAAATATTGCCAATGAAAAGACCAAAAAAGCCTCGGATAACTGCACCCCCCCACGTTGACGACCCCCGCAAACGGAACAAGGACTATGAATTACGGATATGCACCTGGAATGTCCGGACCCTCTATAGGGAAGGTGCCTCTATCCAACTGCTGGATGTACTAACAAAATACCAGGCTAACATCACCGCAGTTCAGGAAATGCGATGGACGGGGAATGGCTGCAAAAAATTTACAGCATGCGACATCTACTACAGCTGCCATGAGACGGCGCACAAATTTGGTGTCGGATTTGTGGTTGGGCGGAGACTTCGACACCTTGTCTCCCGGTTCACGCCCATCAGTGAGCGAATCGCCACAATCGCATAAAGGCGAAATTTAACAACATCAGCCTAATTTGTGTGCACGCCCCGACGGAAGAGAAGGACGACGAGACTAAGGAGTTTTCCTATGAGCGTCTAGGAGAAGCGTATGAGCGCTGCCCCCGCCACGATATTAAAATCGTTCTGGGCGACTTTAACGCCAGGGTGGGCAAAGAAGGCATATTTGGTCCAACAGTCGGAAATTTCAGCCTTCATGACAACACCTCCGAAAACGGAGAGAGGCTGATCGACTTCGCCGCGGCACGGAACATGGTAGTCAGTAGTACCAGACACCAGCATCGAAAGATCCACAAAGCAACTTGGGTGTCCCCTGATCAAAGAACAAAGAACCAAATTGATCATGTTGTGATAGATGGAAGATACGCTTCGAGCGTTCTTGACGTGCGCTCTATCCGAGGTGCCAACATCGACTCGGATCACTACCTTGATGCAGCTAAGGTCCGCATGCGCCTCTGTGCAATAAAAAACGTGTGGCAGGCAACGCGACGAAAGTTCGACATCGCAAAGCTGCAGTCACAATGGACAGCCGAAAAATTTAGCAACCGACTCTCAATCCTGCTTAATCAAGCAACTCCTCATCGCCTGGATATAAATGAGCAGTGGGACTCCATATCCCAATCCCTTCGCACCGCTGCGGAAGAAGTTGTTGGTTACTACAAACCGCGCAGAAACAACTGGTACGACGAAGAGTGCCGCGCGGCTGCTGCAGAAAAATACACAGCATACAAAGCTACCCTTCAGCCAATGGCGATAATTGAGCGTTACCGGGAGAAAAGGAGGGAAGAGAGACGCCTTTTCAAGAGAAAGAAAAGAGAGGCAGGAAGGCGTGAGTGCGAAGAGCTTGAGATGCTGGCGGACAGGAACGCGGCTCGAAAATTCTATCAGAAAATAAGGCAGCAATCAAATGGTTTTAAGACCGGGGCTAGCTCCTGCAAAGATGAAGATGGAAACCTGGTAACAGATGTCCATAGTACACTTGAGATATGGAGGGAACACTTTTCATTGCTTTTAAATGGCGAAACAGATGGCGCGTTTGATGAAGGAGAACCCGAACCAATGTATAGGGACGAAGCTCACGTCCCTCAACTGGACCAAGACGAGGTGAGAACAGCAATAAAGCGGCTTAAGAACAACAAAGCCCCGGAGCCGACGGTATACCGGCTGAGCTGTTCAAAGCCGGTGGCGAAGAGTTGGTGGGGCGTATGTACCAGCTTTTAAGCAGAATTTGCTCTGATGAATACATGCCCGAAGAATGGAATCTCAGTGTACTTTGCCCAATCCACAAGAAGGGAGATCCCGCCGTTTGCGCCAATTATCGCGGAATAAGCCTTCTTAATATTGCATACAAGGTCCTGTCGACGATACTGTGTGAAAGACTGAAGCCGTTCACGAACCAGCTGATTGGACCTTATCAGTGTGGCTTCAGACCTGGTAAGTCCACCATTGACCAGATTTTCACAGCACGTCAAATCCTGGAGAAGACACTAGATAAGCAAATCGACACACACCATCTTTTTGTTAACTTTAAAGCTGCTTTTGATAGCACGAAGAGGAGCTGCCTGTACGACGCCATGTCCAAATTTGGGATCCCCGCAAAACTAATACGGCTATGTAGAGTGACGTTGAGCACAACCTTCAGCTCCGTCCAAATTGGGAAGGACCTCTCCGCGCCGTTTGAGACCAAACGAGGTTTTAGATAAGGCGAGGTTTTAGATAAGGCGATTCACTCTCGTGTGACTTTTTCAATCTGATGCTGGAAAGCGTAATAAGAGCTGCCAATCTGAATCGCAGCAGCACCATATATAGCAAAAGAACGATGCTGCTGGCGTATGCAGATGATATCGGTATCGTAGGTCTGAAACAAAGGGACGTAACCGCAGCATTTTCCAGTTTAGAAAAACAAGCTAAAGAGGTTGGTCTAGCGGTGAACGAGGGAAAGACAAAGTACCTCCTGGCAACATATAAAGAGTCCACGCGCTACGGGACACTCGTCACTGTTGGCAGATATAACTTTGAAGTAGTGAAGGACTTTGTCTACCTAGGATCCAGCATAAACACCACCAACAACGTCAGCCTTGAGATCAAGCGAAGAATAACTCTTGCCAACAGGTGCTACTTTGGGCTCGGTAGGCAATTGAAAAGCAGAGCCCTCTCTCGACGAACGAAACTCACGCTCTACAAATCTCTCATCATGCCCGTCCTTTTATATGGCGCAGAATCTTGGACGATGTCGAACAAAGATGAGAAGGCTTTGGGGGCTTTCGAGAGAACTATTCTACGCAAAATCTACGGCCCTGTTTTCGTGGATGGCGGATATCGGAGAAGATGGAATGAGGATGTATGAGCTTTTTAACGACATGGACATAGTTAAGCGCATAAAAATACAGCGATTGCGTTGGCTTGGACATGTTGTACGCATGGATGACGACTCTCCGGTGAAAAGATCCTTCGACTCCGCACCCATGGGTGGACAACGAAAGCAAGGGCGCCCACGAACGCATTGGAAGGACCAAGTGCAGAAAGACCTGTCTGCGCTCGGGATAACCAACTGGCGCGAATTCGCGCAGGAGAGAAGCAATTGGAAAAGCTTTTTGGTCTCGGCCCAAACCGACAAACGGTTGTAGTGCCAAATAAGAAGAAGATATCAGTGCTCAATCTGGTCCTTAAGTCAGTCCTACATATTTTTAAACTACTAAATATACGTTCTACTGAAGCATAAGAAAAGGGCTATATTAGTAATGCAGATATAATTTTTTTAAATTGAGAAACTTAAGCAGTCTTTGCATTGTTCAACTTTGCGTTCAACTCAACGCAGGGTTGCACGAAAAAAGAGTTGAATGGCTAAATGTTGGCTGGCGACCAACTTTGTTGAAAGCAATTAGTTGAAAGGCCATTCAACCAAAAGTTGGATGCAAAGATAAACAATGCAAACACCTTTTTATGGCGAATATTTTGATGTTTTTTTCATATTTTGATATTTTTAGCCATTCAACTTTTTTTCGTGCAACTCTGCGCAGAGTTGAACGCAAATGTTGAACGCAAAGTTGAGCAATGCAAACGCAATTATATATGAACCTGAAAAATTATTTAATTTAAAAACTTTTTTCCTATAATTTTCTGGATCTAATGAAGAATCAATATTAATATCCTTATGATCGAACAATGCGTGTTCTCTCCATTCGTTATCGAGACGTTTCAAGTTCAAAATAAGTTGAAAATATAATGATGGAATGCAAAGAATTATCGATAACATTTTGAATATTTAGCAGCAAATGTAGATGTGCTTAATAGCGAAAAACACCACACAAGCGGCTTAACAACCCAAACGAAATATTTTTTCCTTAAAGCTATTTATGTTGTATATGGGGGTGTTTGAAGGTTTGATAAGCCGTTTGAGGAAAATGTGAACAAAAATCAATATTTTTTGATTTTCTGGACACCATGTTGACATTTGATCCAACCGCTTACGTTGTGTATGATAAAAAATGATTACACTTATCTAAGAAAAATTAGAAACAAAACTAGCAATGCATCCAGTTTTTTCAACAGACCTTTGACAAAATAGCACCTCCACAGGCAAAAAATTTTGGCCACAATTTATCATTTTGTTTGCCAGATATACGTTTATCAGTGCACAATATTCGCATTCGCAAAAGCTCTGCATTGATTATGGCGAATGCGAAAGCTAATGCGAATATTCGCAACAACCCTGGTATATACTATGTACATACTTTTTTATGTCCCAAAAGAACCGCAGCTTACATCTATAGCTTTTAACCAGCCTCTTTTCCAATTTAATCAATCCGTAATTAGATTCAATGTTATTAAATATTACTTCTTCCTGTGCCAACATGCTAAGCCAATTGCTCTGCAGCCAACCAGTTATTGAAGAATAAGATGCTTACCTAAGAAACGTAAATTATAGGAATCATTAGCTACCTTCAGCTGTTGGAAGCCCATCTTGTTGGATTGTTCACTGCAGGATGCAATCAACAGCTAAAATTAACTGAGCTAAATTGAACTTGAAAAAAAAACAAATTTGCTAAAAGCTCATTGCAACGATTGCTACGATTTTGGGTAATTGCGGCACACTGCCTGGAGCAGTTAACGTTTTGAGTCTGAATCCTGGTGAATGTGTGCACGAAGCTAAGTGCACTGGGTAGGGTGTGGCAAAGTGGTACTTGTGCTTAAACGTTTTATACTCTGTCCAATGACTTTACTTAGCCTTTGTGGCAGTAAAGCCAATGTATGTACTGTAATTTTACCTCAAGCACTAAACGCTTTCCGCTTTTTTTTATCCCCGCATAGCTTGCTAGCTGTGCAGCATGTTCTGACCAGCAAGCCCTATAAACTACAGTTTTTCAAAATGCACTCTCCTTAAACTACATACTCTATCCCGTCTGCATTTACATATATCCTCATCAACTTCGACGACAAAAGAACAAATTAGGTCCATTCAATAACTTTTCCAGTAAGTACTTGCAGCGAGAGCGTAAGAGAAAACTAGAGAGTAAAATTGAGAGCAAGAGAAAATTTTTAGAAAAAGTTATTGAACGCCAAACTAGTAAAAACTTGCAACTTCAGCCATTTTGACACTTTCTTACGGCTAAGTATTGACGCGCAATTTTCTTTTTAATTGGGAATAGTTCCCATCGTCACAAAAATAAAAAAATATACAATAGATTTAAATTTTTCATCCATATTTTCATTTCACTAATTATGTTTAATCAAACCATCCTCTTAAACAGTTCGTTTACATTTGATTTTGAAACATGACCTTACTTTTTGACTCCTTCAAATTCCTGCTAGTAAAATTGTTACTTGCAAGAATTTGCAGCTCTTTAGGGTTGTTATGCTCTCGAGTTCGCTCTCTCTTGCAAATATTTTGGGTTATTGAATGCATTTCCAGTAAAATCTTGCAAGTACCAGTAACAATTCGTAACAATTTTTTGATACTGAATGGACCTATTGTCTGCAACGTACATATAGCGAAACATTACATAACATCAAATGTAAGGCTGTCTGTTTTCTGTTAGCCGATGCATGTCTAGGGTTGCCAGACGTAAAATGCCGAAAGGAGTACAGATAAATATGAACAAATTGGGTGAAAAAGAGTATTTTTCACTTTCACATATAATACAAACTCTAGAAAAATTTAACGAATTTCCATCAATATTTTGAACTTTTTAATCTGAATTCTTGAATATACAGTTACGCGGCTAAAAGTACAAACATGAATTTAAAGAAAATGCGCAATACCGTTTGCAAAAGAAATTTAAAAAATTAACGGCAGTTTTTATAAATTGCACTTCTTACATGAAAAAATAGCTGTTTAAAACTTTCACTCATTTTACTAAAATTTTATGAGGAATGTACAGAACTGCATATTTAAGAACTCAGATTAACAGGTCTATTCTGCGCTGGTAATAAAAAAGTTTGTAACCGGTAAATAAAGTTCCTGTCAAATTTTAAACCCTTTTCGCATTCTGTGTACTCTTGTAACCGGTAAATTTTGTTACCATCTCATAAACTGGTAACAAATTATTGCCACGTCAAATATGCAATGCCAGGATTTGAATAATTCTTCATAGCTGAATTGCTGAATATTTTAACTGCATTACCAACGTACATAGAATCGCGGTGACAAGAAGTGGTAAAATTTTTTGGTAATACAATTTTCCGGTTACAAAATCTTCGGTAACGTGCAGAATAGACCTGTAAAAAGTTCAAAATTTTGATGGAAATTTGTTAAATTTTTGTAAAGTTAATATTAAGTTTGCCAGTTTGATGGATATGTGTATATGGTTTTGGTTAGTGCATGAAAAATATTTTTATAAAATAATAGCAAAAAAATTAACTAGCAATTAACATAGCAGATATTTAAAAAAATCACAAAGCACTCAGTTTTGATCGCCAGTGTATGTACATAATAATAACACTGGTCTACAAGGGTTTTGCGAATAAGACGGGACCTGGTGTTTCCGAACGGATTTTTCGTGCTGAACACGAATCTGGGGTCCAAAACTTCCCATCACGTCACGTTTTCGAGAAAAAAGGGGTTGAAACCCCTAAAAACAGCGTTTTTGGCCATTTTTGAAAAATTGTAGAGCTGAACCCTGACGTGCTACAAACTTTGTATATGTCAGAAATTAAAGGCTAAATCGTGCCCTTTCGAATGAGCCCTATGCCGAATTAATCGCATGCACCCTTAGATCAGGGGGTGTATTTGTGTCTAGGAGTGAAATTTTTATATCCACCATATTCGACCCGTCATCTTAAATTTTTAAAATCTAACTGCAGATTCGTAATCAGCGACTTTTAATATAGTTAAAACCTTGGCATTATTAATTTTCTATGATCGTTTAAGATTAAATTCTTTCTGTGATCAATTTTTCCTGCACCCCTAAACACAAATACACCCCCTGCTTTAAGGGTGCACGCGATCAATTCGGCATAGGGCTCATTCGAAAGGGCACGGTTTAGCCTTTAATTTCTGATATATGCAAAATTTGTACCACGTCAGGGTTCAGCTCTATAATTTTTCGAAAATGGCCAAAAACGTAATCGACAAAATTCTGCGTATACAGACTAAACGCAGTACGTTCTGCGTTCTCGACTAATTTCAGCTTTAGAATTCTAAGGAATCCTGTTTGCTTGTCTTACTTTTTACTTCCCTTTCTCTTCTGCTGACAAGTTATTGCAATTTGTAGGCAAACAAAGAAATTGCTTGGATTGAGAGCCTTGCGCTGAGTTGGTTTTTTATTTGTAACTCATACAAATATTGCTGTCCCCAAATTCTCTTTGGGGGGTAAAAAGGTGATGAAATAAGGAACATTTTGGGGTATTTTTGAAAAAAATATAAGGGGGCATAAAAGGTTAAAAATTAAAAACATATATTTTCTATGAAATATTAATTAAAAATTGTTTTATGATACACAGTTTTAAAGTCAAATAAAGTTTGTACAAAAAAGTCTGATGGCGTTTTAAAATCCGTTCATTCGTTTAAAAGTTATGACGGTTCGAAAATTTGTTTGCAAAAAACTTTGACCCCTGACAGTATGGCAACCCCGGATTACACAGACCTAACACCATATTTTTTATTTTAGTTTTTGCATGTACTATAAGATATATCATTGCCAAAAAAAATATAGAACTTTTTTTTCGAGTGGTTTTTTTGCAGAGAATGCCTCATATATAAAAATGGTGTGAAAAATGTATAGTAATTCATCAATTGAGAACGGTTGGGCCGATTTGGCAAATTTTTTTTCAGTTGATCGTAATTGCCAGGAAAAGTTTTTTACGAAAGAAAATTTTGGGAAAACCCTCCGGTGGACCAAGGACCGATCTGTTCGAAAAAATCGTATTTATGGTCCGATTTGCTTAAAATTTGTTACCTAGGTTGCTTTTTGCCTATATTAGCACATAGGATGCTTTTTTCCGGGAAGTGGACCAGGGACTGATCTATTCGAAAAAATCGTATTTATGGTCCGATTTGCTTAAAATTTTGTACGTAGTTAGCTTTTTGCCTAGACTAGGGTATACGATTCTTTTTTTCCGGGTAGTTTCACTTCTTCTTCTTATCCGCCATGCTAGCTATCTGACAGAAAACGTGTTTCGTATTTTTTTTTGACGTGATGGGACATTTTTGACCCCGGATTCGTGTTCAGCACGAAAAATCCGTTCAGAAACACCAGGTCCCGTCTTATTCGCAGAAAAAAAGTTGAAATTTGTAGACCAGTGTAATAATAGATTGGCGCTTACACATAGGTTAGTGTTTGGCCGAGCTT
>NW_023465209.1:0-9179 GCF_013731165.1 Rhagoletis pomonella
GGGAGTTGAAGTCGGTTTTTTTTTTTGCTAAAAATTACTAGTTAATTATTCTTAGTTCTTGAATCAAAATATGTATATATATATTTTTTTTTTTTTTGAGAAAGTGGATTTAGCAACTTTTCAGTCTAACCCTGCAAAAATCGTTGGACCATGTAGTCTATTTGTGGTATATTGGAGTACTTACAAAAGTGCTCCTCTGTCATGCTGTAGCGGACCAACTCGTGTCTCTGCACCAGCTTATTGTTACCCGATCACTGCTCGTGTTTTTACGAAATGTGATTGAAGTTAAGCATTTGAAAGTACATTTGCATGTCTGGCTGTAGCTGAACGTGTATAGATGCTAGCTGTTAGTTCTTAGCTCCTAGCATGTTCGGGTTCGAATGTCGTCAGAGTCAACATGTAATTTTTAATTTTTGTTTTTGGTTTTTATTCATTTCAAAAAAAGCATCTGCGAAGTAAAGAACAAAAGCGTGTACAAACGAAAAAATATAACGACAATGGAGTATGTTGGGAGTAGTTTTGTGCTACTCTGATGTAATGCAGAGATGAGTATATGGTCCTGCCCTAGGACATCGCAATGTTAATTGGACCATATTTTTTATATGAATTGTGGTTAATTTTGGAGTACTCCTTGGTCCTCCGGGTGTATTCTTTACATGCATGCATGGAGTAGTCGCGATTTTTGCAGGGAAGCTAGCGATATATTTCATTGTATTCATATGTACGTATGTATGTACATAACCCTGCAAAAATCGCGACTACTCCATGCATGCATGTAAAGAGTACTCCCGAAGGACCAAGGAGTACTCCAAAATTAACCACAATTCATATAAAAAATATGCTCCAATTAACATTGCGATGTCCTAGGGCAGGACCATATACTCCATCTCTGCATTACATCAGAGTAGCACAAAACTACTCCTAACATACTCCAATGACATTGTCGTTATAATTTTTCGTTTGTACACGCTTTTGTTCTTTACTTCGCAGATGCTTTTTTTGAAATGAATAAAAACCAAAAACAAAAATTAAAAATTACATGTTGCCTCTGACGACATTCGAACCCGAACATGCTGGGAGCTAACAACTAACAGCTAGCATCTCTACACGTTCAGCTACAGCCAGACATGCAAATGTACTTTCAAATGCTTAACTTCAATCACATTTCGTTAAAACACGAGCAGTGATCGGGTAACAATAAGCTGGTGCAGAGACACGAGTTGGTCCGCTACAGCATGACAGAGGAGCACTTTTGTAAGTACTCCAATATACCACAAATAGACTACATGGTCCAACGATTTTTGCAGGGAAGATCTCATTCTCTGATAAGTTTCAGTTCAAAGGTACATAAATACTTAGCGGGAAATCGTCAGCTATGAACTGTCGAATTCAGTGTAGCTTAAAAATATTGTTTGTGCCTACTTTTGTCATTTACAGCTCAGCTCGGATTATTAGAAACAAAAAAGATTTTTGAGAATATTAGGTTACAAGGATTTGCCTCATTGAGGAGTATACATATCGCTAGCTTAGAGTGAAAAGTTGCAAAGCCACTTTTTAAGAAAACTCGTATTTTGATACAGGAGCATAGAAAAATTTAAAATGCATTATTTCGAAAAAGATAAAGGTACTCCTTTTATTTATTCTCGTTTATATTCAATGAAAGGAAAATTTGCTTAGTCCAAAAGAAGCACCGAAAATCCGATACGTAAGGCCAAATAGTATTAAATCTTTTAATAAAAATCGAATCCTTCTGAGTCGTGTGAAGTTGTACTTTCCCACTAGAACTTGAAGGGAGATCTCCCTATGTGAGGAATAAAAGAGTACTCCCCTTAACCTGATTTCTGGGCAATAAGAGAGATTTGTTGGTTTTGTACTCCTTTATTACTCGTTTAGGAGTCAAATAAGAGATCTCCTAAGCGAGCGACGAAATAATGCTCCCTGAGGCATGATTTGGGAGCAGTAAACGAGATTTCTCGGTTTTGTACTCCTGTATTGCTCGCTTAGGAGCTTAATGAGAGAACTCCTAAGCGAGAAATTAAAGAATGCTCCCTGAGGCATGATTTGGGAGCAATAAGCGAGATTTGTCGGTTTTGTACTCCGTTATTACACGTTTAGGAGCAAAAAGTGATGTCTCCTAAGCGAGAAATCAAAGAGTATTCTTTTTGATTGATAGGAGAGCAATACGCACCTCGCTCAAAAGAAATTTGTGTTTTCGAAAAAATTTATCATACAAAAAAAAAACAACAGAAAATATTTCTTATAGAAGCATAAGGAGGACACAATAATTTAATTTGGATAGCACACAGATTTTAATAAAAGTCCGTTGGTATGTACTTCAACTTTTGTTTAAATATATTAAGTATGTATTGTATTACTTATAAATGCACCGTTAAATACTTTTCAGATTGCGCAAATTAGTGTCAGCATTTAAACATCGCATGGGTGACAAAGATGTCAGATAAGCAAAGTCACCTTCACAATTTCCCCGCTTAGTGGATTCCTGAACTGGCAAGCATCCTTGACACCCAGGAAATCATATAGGAGTACATACTTATATGTGCATATAGGTGAATAACGTTCAAATCTTATCTTACCGTTTTGTTATTATTATGTTTTAATTTCATATGATTTCTCTGCGATATAATTCTAAAATTAAGCAATTATGTAAGACGTATCATTTATGTTTTATTTTTAAGATCTTGTAATATTGCACAAATGCACGTGATTAAAAAGTTAAATAAAAAAATGTAATAAATAGCAAAATCTATTTGGCTAATGTAAAATGTTCGTTATCATTGCTCTCTTATTACTCCTACAGGAGGTTTTCGGGATGTCTCTAATGGGAGCACTCCTTTATTGCTCGTTCGGGAGGAATATGGGATGTTTTCTATGTGCACTCCCTTGTTGTCTTTTTGGGAGGTTTCTGGGAGGTAACTATGGGAGTACTCCCGTATTGCTTTATTAGGAGGTTTGTGGGATGATAATTCTGTGTGTGCTCCCCGATTGCTCGTTTAGGAGGTAAAAGGGATTACTCCCCCTCCTAGGACATCCAATGTTAAAGGGAGTATACAAAATTACATGCTTATACACAGAAGCATAGGGAGCAATGGGGAGTATTCGTATACTCCCAAGGGAGTACTCACCGAGCAATCGTACGATGCTCCCAAGTTCTACTGGGTTGCTTTAAACAGACAAAATACTTGAAGAAAATGGCTTTTCACTCCTCTAAGCTAGCGATATGTATAGATGCCTAGAAAGTGAAGAAATATTTAAGTTTTCTTACAATCTAGAATTTCATAGGTATGCGTCTTCTCCTGTTTCTGGAACAATAGAATTTAATACTTCTACTTCCTACAAAAGCACATACAATTTAAACCATAACAAAACAACTCACCTTTCTTGCCCATCGGCTTCTGCTGGTTTATTTTGCAAGTCGTCTTCATGCGACGACGGCGGCAAATTATCTGCTGTTGCCAACTCCTCTTTAACATTTTGCTTCTCGTTGTCGTTCACTTCACTTTTAACTGCATCATTAATTTCTGCATTTATGAACTCATTTGCATCAACTTCACTTGCTCTATCAACAACACTAGGCAACAGCCAACCGTCAGCTGACTGCGTTGCTGCTTCTGCCGCTGCCGGTGCTGGCGCCGTTAATGCTGCGCCATCATCGTCAACAACGCTTTCCAGCATTTTAACAACGTCTGGCACAGCTGCACGCGGCGGCGCCACTGCGTCACCAACATTGTTTAATAACTTTTTCACTTTTTTATAATTCGGTAAAACTTCATCATGTGCCACTGTTGCCGTTGTTGCAGTTGCAACAGCTGCAGCTGGTTTTTGCGGCACATCTGCTCGGTTATCGGCAGCTGTATCGGCTGTAGTGGGCAATGCAGCAGCCGCCGCTGCCACTGCTTCGTCACTACTTGCAGCTACATATTTGGCGTTCTCTGTGAGAAGCACAAGGAAAAGGAAACAACTGCAATGGAAAATTAAGAAAATATACGAATTATTGGGCAAGGAAAATTATACATGCAGTTAAAAATGTGTAAATGCACACAATGTGTGCATAGTTTAATGTACTAGCGCTTACCTCGAAATACACGTCACCGATAGTAGGCTCAAATAAGCCAATTGCAAATTGAACCGCATAATTTATGCACATACATATACGAACGATTCAGCACTTCTGCTGTATTTTATTAAACTATTTGTAAGTTTTTTTTTAATTTTTGAAAAACATTTCTTTTATTTCATTGCAACAGCGGCGGGGTTTTTATTTGCTACTTTTCTTGTGTGCTTGGTGCTATCGCCCTGCGCTTTCACTGCACTTTTGCAACCGCTGGCTTCGGCAATTGCAAGCATAGCATCATATGACTTTTTGCCAAATTTAGGACGCGCGCAAACAATTTGACAAAAGCATTTACTTTTCTCTACAAAAAATTAACTAAATATCGGTGTAAAAGCTGTTTTTCTTGTGTGAAATATGAGCTGCGAGAACAAGAATCTGCAAAAGCATGATCCAATAACATGATGCAATAAAGAAGGTGTTATACGCAAAGTATGGAAAGCGCCATTTTGTTTGTTTACATTTGAAAACAGCTGAGATCACCTGATTTTCAATTCTCTCATTCTCCGCACAGAGTTACATTCAAGTTTCAGAAAAAACTTTAAAATGTAAATTGAGAAATATTTTAGGAAAATGTGTTTCTATTCATTTGAATTGAATAAAAAAGAAATTAAAAATGCATGCCAAGTCTTGCATTTCGAATAATAACGATAAATGTGTATTTTCCAGGCAATAATTTAAAATATTTGTGAAACTTATCGTTGCGCTAAAATACAACAATGTGTGTAAAATTCATTGTCATTGCTTCTGTTTTGAATATCATATTCGTGCTTGCCGGTGGAAAAAATAGGTACATTTGCATTTGTTTGCAAGAAAACATATCAGTTAAAATATATTTCTTTCCAGAGCGACATACGGACAAGTAAGATGATAAATTTGTATGATGAATATCGCAGAAAAACTTTTGCATCAAAATTTCTATTCTAATTTGCATTTGAATTATGATATCAACAGGGATGCTTTGGGACGTATTTTTTGAAGACAATTTTCTTTAAATTACTTTTATTACGAATTGAAACGATTTTAATGAATATTCATGGTTACCATTGATAGTAGTATGAGAGTTAGATCTAAATACATATTTGACAAGAAAGATAGAATACAAGATTGCGCCGTCCTGGCGGCGATGACATACAAAAAGTAATAAAAGTCGAATTGGAGGTTGAAAGAAAATGTGAGAACAGCAAATTTTCTTAATAATAAATTTTTCGATAAGGAACGTGCTTTGATTGTGCTAATTTGTAATAGCCTTATTCATAAACAATAAAGTAGCTTAAAAAAGGCTTATAAATTGAAAAATGTTTGTAAACGGCAATTTAAAAAGCTTTTTAAAATTTACTTACTCTTAGATCAGAATTGTCAAAATTGAGAAATTCAAAGTAGCAATACAATAATCATCGAAAAGAAGATTGCGCCCTGCTGTGATGATGAGTAAATTTACCACAATGAGGAAGAATATAACAATTAAGTGAAAAAATTTTATTTTTACAAATTTAGTGAGCAGTAACGCGTTTCAAGAGGATGGTTCCGTGCGGAGGATGGTTCCGTGCGCAGAAGTGGAAAACTTTTGACTGCCATTCACCTGGGAGTGGCCAGAAGGGAGGATGGTTCCGTGCGCAGAAGTGGAAAACTTTTGACTGCCATTCACCTGGGAGTGGCCAGAAGCGATTCTTGTGCGTACGGTTCAAATCGCAGCTCACAACGTCCGGATATTTATGTCCACGTATCCTCTGGGTAGCAACCAAACACCCATTTGGGAGCGAGCTAAAGTGAGAAGGCGTAAAACTTCGCGTGCGCTGGGTTTGGGTCCCGCCACGTTAAAACCCCGCCCAATGAAAAATTCCAACAAGCCTCGGATGAGACCCCCTTTTTCTGATGACGACCACGGCAAACGTATAAAGGACTATGATTTAAGGGTATACACCTGGAATATCCGGACCCTTAATGGGGAAGGTGCCTCTGCCCGGCTGGTTGATGTCCTCGGGAAGACAAAGGCTGACATCACCGCCATCCAAGAAATGCGATGGACGGGGCAAGGTAAAGTAAGCGTGAAGCCTTGCGACGTCTACTACAGTTGCCACGTAAAGGAGCGCAAATTCGGTGTTGGATTCGTGGTAGGAGAGAGACTCCGTCGCCGAGTACTGGCGTTCACCCCGGTGGACGAACGTCTAGCCACAATCCGCATCAAAGCTAGATTCTTCAACATCTCGCTCATCTGCGCCCATGCCCCGACGGAAGAGAAGGATGAGGCGTCCAAGGATCTCTTCTATGAGCGCTTGGAACGCACATATGAGCGCTGCCCCCGACACGATGTCAAAATCGTGCTTGGCGATTTTAATGCCAAGGTGGGCAAGGAAGGGATCTTTGGCGCCACTGTCGGAAAATTCAGCCTCCACGACGAAACGTCCGATAACGGACTGAGGCTGATCGACTCCGCCGGGGCCCGAAATATGGTAATATGTAGTACTAGGTTCCAGCATAAGAACATCCACCAAGCTACATGGCTGTCTCCAGATCGAAAAACGAGAAACCAAATCGATCATGTTGTGATAGACGGAAGGCATGCTTCAAGCGTTTTGGACGTACGTACACTCCGAGGGCCAAACATCGACTCGGATCACTATCTTGTTGTAGCCAAGATACGCACCCGCCTCTGTGCAGCAAAACATGTGCGCCCAACAAAGCAAGGAAAGCTTAACGTCGAAAAGCTGCAATCACAACAGACGGCCAATTTATTCGCCACTCGACTCACACACCTGCTCTCTGAGAGCACTCTTCAACAATCCGACGTACGCGAGCAGTGGAACCACATTTCCCGATCATTAAGTACCGCCGCCGAAGAAGTAGTTGGATTTCAGCGAGCCCGAAAGAACAACTGGTACGATGAGGAATGTCAAGAAGCCGCAGAGAAAAAAGATGCCGCCTACAGGGCCACGCTGCGTTCGGGCGCAACGCGAGCCATGTGGGACCGTTATAGGGAACTGAAGAAGGAAGCGAGACGTATTTGCCGCAATAAGAAGAGATAGGCCGAAATACGTGAGTGCGAAGAGCTTGAGATGCTGGCCGACAGGAAGAACGCCCGAAAATTCTACCAGAGGGTTAGGCGACTTACGGAAAGTTTCAAGACCGGAGCGAACTCCTGTAAGAACAACAATGGCGACCTAGTGACCGATGTCCAGAATATACTTAAATTGTGGAGGGAACACTTTTATAACCTACTGAATGGTAGCAGCGCTGAAAGTAGTGAGGAAGACGAACCCGAGTCCCCAGTCGATGATGATGGAGTAGCTGTCCCACCGCCTGACTATGACGAGGTACGAATAGCGATTACGCGGCTGAAAAACAACAAAGCTGCTGGAGCTGACGGCCTGCCAGCCGAGCTATTCAAGTACGGCGGCGAGGAGCTGATGAGGTGCATGCATCAGCTCGTATGCAGAATATGGTCAGATGAACGCATGCCCGACGACTGGAATTTAAGTGTGCTCTGCCCAATCCACAAGAAAGGCGACCCCGCCATACGCGCCAACTACCGCGGAATTAGCCTTCTAATCATAGGTTACAAGGTCTTATCGAGCGTATTGTGCGAAAGACTGAAGCCCACCGTCAACGAGCTGATTGGACCTTATCAGTGTGGCTTTAGGCCTGGAAAATCCACCATAGATCAGGTATTCACAATACGCCAAATCTTGGAAAGGACCCGCGAGAATAGGATCGACACACACCATCTATTTGTCGATTTCAAAGCCGCTTTCGACAGCACGAAGAGAAGTTGCCTTTATGCCGCGATGTCTGAATTTGGTATCCCCGCGAAACTAATACGGCTGTGTAAAATGACGTTGAGCAATACCACCAGCTCCGTCAGAATAGGGAAGGACCTCTCCGAGCCGTTTGATACCAAACGAGGTTTCAGACAAGGGGACTCCCTTTCGTGTGATTTCTTTAATCTTATGTTGGAGAAGATAATAAGAGCCGCAGAACTGAACCGCTCAGGCACAATACTTTATAAGAGCGTACAATTTCTGGCGTATGCCGACGACATCGATATTATCGGTAAAAACAAGGGCTACGTCTGTTCTGCCTTCTCGGGATTGGATAGAGAAGCAAAGCGAATGGGTCTGATGGTGAACGAGGACTAAACGAAGTATCTCCTGTCAGCACACAAACAGTCAGAGCATACGCGTCTTGGCACCCACGTCACTGTTGACAGTTACAAGTTTGAAAAAGTAGACGACTTCGTTTATTTGGGAACCAGCATTAACACCAATAATAATGTCAGCCTTGAAATCCAACGGAGAATCACTCTTGCCAACAAGTGCTACTTTGGGCTGAGTAGGCAATTGAGAAGTAAAGTCCTCTCTCGTCGTACAAAGATCACACTCTATAAGTCACTCATCATGCCTGTGCTGGTGTATGGCGCGGAAGCATGGACAATGAAAGCATCTGATGAGGCGGCTCTTGGAGTTTTCGAGAGAAAGATTCTGCGAAAGATTTACGGACCTTTACGCGTTGGTGATGGCGAATATCGCAGACGATTTAACGATGAGCTGTATGAGCTTTACAACGATATAGACATAGTGCAGCGAATTAAAATTCAGCGGCTCCGCTGGCTTGGCCATGTCGTTCGGATGGACAGAAACGCTCCTGCTCTGAAAATATTCAACGCGGGCCGCGATGCTGGTAACAGAGGAAGAGGAAGGCCTCCTCTGCGTTGGAAAGACCAGGTGAAGAAGGACTTGGCTTCACTTGGCATTTACAATTGGCGTCAGTTAGCACAGAAGAGAAATGACTGGCGTGCTGTTTTGGACTCGGCCAAAATCGCTTAGGCGGTTACAGCGCCAAATAAGAAGAAGAAGAACGCGTTTCAAGAACGATATTTCAGACAAATCGTTAATGAACAACTATTTTTCCTTCCCGCCTGCTTTGGTTTTGGCAAAAAGTCATTTCAACCACTAAATAATATTATTTGCAAGAACCATTCACTAAAATTGTAACTAACTTTTTATTATTTATTAATTCCTTTTTGATATTCAGCAATAACAAGATGGAAAAA
>NW_023465210.1:0-9179 GCF_013731165.1 Rhagoletis pomonella
TATTTTATTTTATTTTATTTTATTTTATTTTATTTTATTTTATTTTAATTTATATTATTTGATTTTGTTTATTGCGTCTGTGATGTGCAGAACACAATCAATCCATGAATAAAACTTATTCAAGTGCAACATTGGAGGAAAATTTGCAGAAGAAGTGCAGAGATATTTGCTGATATTTGCTACCTTTCTGAAGGTCCGGGTTCAAATCTTCAAATCCCGTCAGAGGTGACATGTTAAAATGATAATAAAAATTGTTGGTTTTGTATCTCCGAATTATGAAAAAGCATCTGTGGAGTGCCGTGTATGAGCGTTATTACCAAGTCATATTAAATCAAAATCACATTGATTCCGTTTGAAGTTTGAATTTGGTAAAATTGACAAATTTTCGATTGATTTTATGTTTTAGTGCAGGAAGGCTAACTAAATACATAAACAAACAAGTAGGTATTTTTCTAATTAGATTTCAAGAAACTACATTGTTTGGGCTTAAAAATTATTAAATTTTTCATTACATTTTTCCGGGGTTTGAGAAATTGTTGAGCATCGGAAACCATCGATATATCGATGTTTTTTGCGATGTGTTTGATAATCGATTTTGATTTCTTCAATGCATATAAACATATATTTATTGATTTTAATCCCAAAATGTGCATCCCTACGGCAGTCGCCCTTCGACAGGCACCAAAAAGTGGAGGAGAAAATATGCTAAATATTTAGCAAAACTGTAAACGCCAAAATTTTATTATTATTATTAATTTTTAACAATTTTTATCCGGAAAGATTAACGCTCGTATCTGAATATACTGTTTTTTATGCATGTTATAACAGCTCCAAAAATTTATACTACTTTTTTCCCAAAATGCTGCATACGAAATAATAACTTTTTGTTTGCTTTGTTTATGCAACGAAGTAGTATACAAAACGACAGGTTGATGCAAAACGATGTACGCTAATTAATTACATTTTTTCCTTGTATCTTTAAACAGAAATTACCACAAATTTTAAACTTTTAATATCTTAATCTAACTTAACTCAAATAAAATTGCTTGCAGTTTAAACAAATCTGAAATTGGTGTAATCTACAAAGTTTTAAAATCCAAATAATATTTTAGCATAGCTTAATTATAATATTTAATTGCTTCCAGAGAAAGTATTTACTTATACGCATCTATATATATATTAATGTACATGTATAAATTCACTCTTCGCTTTGTGAGTTTAACAGCATTGCACACCGTAGAAAACGAGTATGTTTTGAATGCGTACAAACGTGCTTATGGGTATGTGTGTGTGTGTTTTGCTAAGCTCTCATCTACCTCCAAAAACGTATTTACCCCTCACTCCACCACGCTTACAAAAATTGTACATTAAATTCATAACTTTTATCACAGACTCCCTGTACGTTTAGCCAACACTTTCGACAGCATCACGGCATAGTACCAACACATTTGGTTACGTCTCTTGCATCCCGTCGTCGTCGTGTTGGTGTGGTAAAATTAAAAATGCAAATTGCAAACAGCTGCAAGTGCGTCCTTTACAATTCCGCAACACAAATACCCATACAGCTAAGAGTAAACTTTGCGTATGAGTACAACAACTAGAAAATGAGCTCATGTTAAGATACAAGGCCATTGCATATATATGGGGCGTTCCATACCAAGACGGACGGGGTTCACACTTCATGTGTTTGATTTATCCCAAATTTTTAGGATTGACGGATAAACGTAAATAATAAATAAATATGAACTTTGCGCTTGATTAATAAATTTTTAAATACTTCATAGCACAAACACAAAAACAAATCGATTTAATAGTTTTCCAAATATGCTGAGAACTGGGCGAGGAAGAAATTAAAAAAAAATCACACATACACACATTAAAATGCTCTATGATAAAAAAAATATTTTTTTTTTGAAAAATATTTTACATACAAATTTTTTCATAAAAAAAAATGGTTTTTGAAAATATGTCATTTCAAAAAAATTAAAAAAAAAAGTCACAATGGTACCTCGGAGTATTGCGCCGTATTTGAACATAGTATTATGGGATGCACTCTACAATAATTATTGTAATATAATTTGACTTATAAATTTTTTTTTTTTATACCGAAGTTGAGTAAAATGAGTACATACAAATTTTTTTTATTTATTTTTTGAATTTCTTTGAGTATGCAATCTTGTAGCCCTTAAGTTTAAGTATAATAAAGAGCAAGTTTTAAGCTACTGCGAAATCGCGTTGATTTTTAATATTTTTTATGCTGACGGCTTTTTGCACTTTTTTCTTATTGAAAAATATACGCAAAACTGTTTTCAAAGAGTTAAAAAAAAAAAAAATTGCGGCAGTTGTGCAATCGCTTAAAGCTTGCACTCATTATACTAAAATTTTATGGCCTACAAAAGTGCATACTCAAAAAAAAATCTAGAAAATTGTTTGATTGTACTCAATTTTACTCAACTTCGGTGAAAAAAATCATAACTAAAATTATTGTAGAGTGCATCCCATAATATATTCAAATATACGTATTCTCAAAAACTATTTTTTATCATACAATTTTTCAACAAATTTTTTTTTTCAATATATGGTTTCATAGATAATTTTGATTTGTGTTTGTGTGATTTTTTTTCAAATTGTTTCTTCGCTCCGTTCTTGAGATATTTGGAAAACTATTAAATCGTTGGTTTTTGTTTTTTGTGCTAGAAAAGTTTTTAAAAATATATTACTCAAGCTCAAATTTCATATTTATTTAATATTTATGTTTGTGCATCAACCCTAAAAATTTTAAACAAATCAAACACATCAAGTGTGAACCCGGTCACTTTTGGTATGGAGCGCCCCATATGCATACATTGAGGGCTTGAAATATTTCCCGCTACATTTGAAAGTGCGAGTATGTACATAATGTGTTACACATATATCTATTTTAACAGCCAAAACCTATTGACAAACAAATTGCCTAGGCTAAACTAGTTCTATTTACATACGATAGAATAAACCGCCTAGATCAAACAAAGCCCGCTATCGGAAACCAATTAGGCCTAAGCTGAACTAGTAGATTCTAGTTTGAATATTTACACCTCAGTGAGCTTCAAAAAAATAGCCCCCCGTCCTTCCAAATCCGTCTACGCAGTTTAGCTTAACTCGTTTCTCCTATCTATTGCCTAGGCAAAATTAAATTGTCCGAAAATCGGATTTTGCTTTTGACATACAATAATATGTATAAGCTTTTGAGACTCACATTTTCTTTTTAATTTTTTTCTCTTAGGACACCTTTTTTCAAATACCTCATATGGTCGATTGGCATCATTTTTATACAAGGGTATTATAACTTTGTTCACATAACGGTTGTTTGTAACAGCCAAAACGAACCGAGATAGATATAGACAAATGTATACATAAATATGTTCGGAACGAAAAGAGAAATGGATTAAGCCATATCTGTCCGTCCGTCCGCCTGGCCATCTGTCCGTGTACAATATAACTTCAGAAAAAAATTGAGATATCTCCAGGAAATTTGGTACCAGGGTAGGTTAGGATTGAAAATGCGCAAAAGCGGACAATAACCACGCCCACCTCCCATATAACGGTATTTTCGAAATATGCAAAAATACTGCATCAAAATTGTTGAAAGTTGGGTTTCAAAATTAAATTTTTGCATAAAATAAGACAGTTACGAAATTTTTCGAAAATGGGCATGGCTATATCTCTGTAATCCCTTCACCAATCCCCACCAAAATTGGTGTGAACATCGCCTAGAGCCTCACTAAGAAACCCGTTGGGATTTTTTGAAATCAGATATATAACGGTAATTTACGGAAATACAATAATTCAATAACTAAAGACCCCAACTTACAACAAACTGTTAACAAGGCACACGATTATTAACTTTTCTAAAATGGGCCTTAAAACTAAATAAGTGTATATCGATAAACTTATCGATTTTGCCCAAACTTGTAATTTTTGACTCGTTTTCTTGAAATTCTTCGATATCAAACCCCTTTTGGAATATGATATCGAACAAATTTTCAAAGCAGTTAGTTTTTTATTAATTTAAAAATTCGAAAAAAAAATAAATTGCAAATGTACATTTTTTCAAAATTCACAATTTTTTATTTTTATTGTCTAAGAAGTAAAAAAAAAATGTTTTTGCTATTTTAGTAAACCAAATATTATTTTTATTGTTATTCATAATAACTCAATTTAATAAACAAACAATTGAAAACAGTATTATTTGTTATACCATATAAATTTATTTATACATTCTTCCGCCTATTTTGTATGTGGGTACTAATGTTGCCAGAATTTTGTTTTCAGCCACACGGGACAAACGCAGCAAAATTCAAAATGATGCTCTTGGCAACTTATTTATTTATTTAAAATTACTTATTTGTTGTTCATAATTTTCATTTGAAATAAATATGGGTCGAACTAGTATAACAGATACCACATAAATAAAGCTTTCAAAGCTTGCACAAGGTTCTTAAAAACTAATTAAGGTTAAAAAATATTCATCAAAACTTCGATTTTTTTAATTAGATTTCCTAGAAAGATTTCTTGTGTGCAGTTTTATAGCCCATTCTATTTTAATATCATAAAATGCAAGCTTAAGATCGTTAAAAATTACCATTGATTTTTTAGATTTTTTTTTGTGGATGGTGTGGCGCATTTTCTTCCATATAAAAGTCAGTTTTGTTCATCCCTTATATCGACGCCTTTGTGCGAAATTATCGTATATGCCAGAAACCAAATTTTACTGGAGACTGTTTTCTTTTCTAATTTTTAAAATTTTGTGATTTTTTTATATACAGTCAATTTTTGGCGTAACTATAAGGATTTCAGGTGCAATATTTAACCAGAGGATGCGTTGTGGGATGTAAAACAAATTTGCACCATAAGATCTATTTCGATATAATAGCATATACGATAAAAAATCAATGGTAATTTGTAGCTATATTTCTCTTACAGAGTTGCATGCAATGACATTTTCTCAATAGCCGCGTTAAAGCTTGACCATGTTCAGTAGCAGTTTGTAGGTTGAAATGAATAATGAAATTGTCGAAAATTCGGGAAAAATTTTGTTCCGGCGGAATATTTCAAATTTAATGCAAAATACGGGACGTGCCGACAAATACCGGACATTTGGCAACGCTAGTGGGTACCCCGGTTGAACTATTCATGTAAATTTTTCAAATTCAAAATTTTCTGGGCTGAAAAGAAATATAAAGTATTTTAAGTGCATTTCTCCATGCAAAATCAGTCTGATCGTGTGGATCCGAGAGGATTCTAAAAAACTGTTTCAAGAAAAAAAGTTATTTGATGCAATATGTGTCGATGGGTACCCAAGTACCCGGTCGGGCACACAAGGGTTAACGCACTTTTAAATAGAAGTAAAAATTAAAGCTGGAATGCATCAAGTTAAATTTTGACATGCTTAATACTACTTTAATCTATGCAAAATAGCCTAAACGCTTCCCTTTAATAATATGTATTCGATCGTATATTAAATTATTTTTAAGTTATATATGAATTTGTAGGAGTCATGAAATAAATGCACAAAGTTTTATAATTTATTTCTGGAAGGGTTTATTGCCAGTAAATATACATATTTATATAAAACTTAGCACGGCCTTCTTGGAAAGACTTTTAAGTTTTCACTAATTTCCTGTCGTCAACTTGGCCATGTTTTGAAGAAGGACATTTTAAAGTATTATCTTATTCAAAACGCTTAAATTTAAACTAAATTATCCCAGCTACTATAATTCAGAAACTCCAATTTCCTTCCCCAATTTTGTTTCTTGTTTTATATGTAAATCTCTATTTGAAAACTTCCAGGAGGCTAACTTTTTGATTACATATAAAGTTTCACTATGATTCTTTTGACTATTATTAATTTCGATTGGTTTTGCTACTATTATATAACAGTATGTAAATTTACATACATACATATATAGTTTTGTGGCTTACACATTTGGCTCTATGTCAACTTGATGCAATGTTTATACATACACATATGGATACGTATGCATTTATGTATAGTTAGCAGGACTGTGGCTTTGGCAGAATACTCAATTCCTCTTTGCGGTATGTTTTTGTGTGGGCTTATCATTTCATTTGCGGCCTTTGTGTGTTCTCTACAACTAACTTGCGGCCGTTTATTTATTGTAGAATTTTGTTTTCTAAACGGTCTAATGGTTGGTTTATTTTAAATTTAATTTTTAAAGACTTTTACTTCTCTTGTAAGAGATAGCAAAAAAAAATAGGCTGTATAAATTTAAGTTCCTAAATACAATATTACAGTTCATTAAAATAAATATTTTAGTAAGCAATGATGTTTTTTCCAAGGAATGAAACCGAAACCCAAACCGAAATCGTAACCGTTTAAAACCGTTTCGTTTTTCAAAACCGAAACCGAAACCGTAACCGTTATCTTAACCTGAAAAGGAACGATACCGAAACCATTTCAATCACAGGTTTCAATCGGTTTCCAGAAATTTACAAAAATAATAAATCAAAATTTCTTTAAAATAAATGATTTATTTAACCAAATTTTGTTTTATTTAGTAAATAAGTATGTCAAGATAACTTTTCGCAAAAAGGCCACTAAAATGGTGCCTAATAAATTAAATCCCGGATCTGGCATCGGTTATTTGGAAGAAGTCATTTTGATTTTCATTTTCACGTGTATAGTTGTAAAGGACACAGAAATGAAGGGGTTTCATAATTATGTAGTAAATATATGATGAAAATAACAATTATATTTTAGTTTTCATACACCTTTAGTTTTACAGCAAAAAGGAAACATTTAAGTGAATATGGTGATGACGTGGTTGCTGTGTATCTGTGTAGTTTTCAGCGAAAACTGGTTTTCGTTTGACAGATTTTACATGAACGAAAACACAAGTTTTAGGTCGAAAACCAGTTTTAGCAACGAAAACATGTTTCTGATGTCGGTCAGAACATGGTATAAGTGACAAAAACAAGAAAAAACGTGAATTAGCTGTTTCTCGACTTGTGGGCACGAAATCTGGTTTTTGCGTTCCCGTACTTCTGGAATTTTTTCCATTTTTGAAAGAAAATGTTTCTCTTATTCTCTAATTACCAAATCCGGTCCGGATTGTTAGGGAAAGAACCTAGTGTTGATATTATCAGTGAACTGTAATTTTCAATTTTCTTTCCTCAACCTTTAAGACATTGTGATTTAAATAATATCAACAAAATTTCTGTGAAAAACCGAAACCGGAACGAAACTGAAACCAAAACCGAAATAAATTTTGAAGAACGAAACCAAAACCGAAACCGAAACACTTGGCAAAACCGAAACCCAAACCGGAACGTTATTTTGAATCGGTTTCATTCCTTGGTTTTTTCTAACACCGCTACAATAAGTTACTCATACGCCATAGCATGCGAGCGACTAAAGCAGGGAAGCAAGTAATTAAGTGTACGCTTTTTGGTGTTAAGTTTTGATATAATGCAAACAAATTAAATGTCAAAAGTCCCCTCCGATTTAAAATATGCTCGGTTAGTTATATGTGTGACAGCCATATTTAACAACAACTTCAGCATGTATGCCGGTATAAATAGTCGCTGAAACTCTCTTATTTATAAATTTGTTGTTGCGACTTTTTGTTTTGAGAGCAAACTTGTATTTAGTTGGGTAGGATTTATTAGAATTAGATACGCTAACGAAGATCTCAAGGTCGACAGACTCAAAGAAGGATGCTTAGTACTAAAAATATATGTTCAACGATCTATCCAACTCTCAAATTGAGTCACAACAAAAATTTTAAAATTACATATATGACCCCAAACATCTCTCAAATCAAATTTTTTAAACCCTAAAAAATAGGTTTGGGGATGCAATTGGAAAATTTTGTTCACGAGTCGGTCTAAAGTGCTTAATATCACGCGTTAGGATCCAGGTACTTTTGTATGCCGGCCATGAAAAAGCGTCTTACGAAAGCTCATTTGCCACTTGCGGTGGCGAAAATATACCTATGCATAGACCAAATGCTAAACAAAATCTATTTGCACCAAGTCTTGTATTTATCGTATTTTTTGGCATTTCTGGATTTATAAGACTTGCTAGCAATGTTGCAATCATTTCGTTTCGTTGGAAAAGTAATATAATTTCTTAACCATCCATCTGTGTATTGATTTTATTAACATAGTTAAAGTTATTTCTCCTAGTTATTTTTCAAGAAAGATCTCAAAGTATTTGCAACTTTCATCCTGATCTCAACTTAGGGTATTCCTCGACTCCTCAACTAAAATTGCGTACCCGACCCAGTATTTACATAGCAAGGGGTTGCGTTATCCAAACGATGGTATACATATATTAAACCTTCTGTATGTTTATTGACTATATAAGTAAATAGTTTGGTTCTGCGTGTTACCACTCTAAAGGACCAAGATTCGATTCCTGGTTAAAACAACATCTCCAAAAATGTTTGCCTAGCGGAGGCTGCGTTAAACTACACATTCCTCCATTTGTGTAAAAATATCTGGCCGCACACCAAAAATTGGAGGAGAAGCTCGGCCTAACACTTAGTAAAGGTGTAAGCGGCAAAATATTTGCATTATTATTCTTAAGCTTTGTTCTGCCTCAATATCCTCAATTCTCTTGGAGGAAAGACTACAGTGTTATTAGAATGGGAGCTGGGGCATGAGTAATGTGACCAAGGCTTGGAGGGTAGTCAGTGTTGCGTTTATCCCGAAGGCCGGAAAGGACTCTAATGGTTCTCCTAGTGATTTTAGGCCTATCAGTCTGTCTTCGTTTTCGCTAAAACCTCAAGAGAGATGAATATCTTTCAAGAGCTCAACATGCTTATTGCAAGGTCGGTGGATACCACACTGTAGCAATAGTGAAGTCTATTCATAATCTTGTGGTTGAAACTAACCTAATAAGGCTTATCTGCAGCTTTCTTTGTGACATAACTGTCGCGGCGGAATGGGGGAGCGCCTGCAACTTTCCAGAGGAACTGGAAAAAGTGGGAGTGGGGTTGTTCGTCTGCGGCTCTCAGACAGGGTCAAGTAAAAAAAACTCAGTGCGTGTAGTCCCTACGCGCGGAAGAAGTGCAACTTAATACAGGAAATTCCAGAACTTTCATGTGACACCTCATTTTTGAAAATCGTACGAACGATACAGATTTTATGCCTTGGTGTTAAATATTTAACGCAAC
>NW_023465211.1:0-9177 GCF_013731165.1 Rhagoletis pomonella
TTTTTTTTTTTCAAAAAACTCTCTCCAGCAGAAATGAAATATAGTGCTTTTGACAGGGAACTTTTAGCAATTTATTTGAATATTAAACATTTTCGGTATTTATTAGAAGGAAGACAGTTTACCGTTTTTACTGACCACAAACCCTTGATTTTTGTTCTAAATTCCAAAACTGAGCGTAGTCCAAGACAGACAAGGCATCTTGAGTTTATTGCACAGTTTACTAGTGACATAAGTTTATTAAAGGACAGACCAACATTGTAGCTGACACGTTATCTCGTGCGTTTGAAATAGATGTGATTAAAAATTCAGAACTTAATTTCAAAATTTTACAGAGTGAACAGCAACAGGACAGTGAACTTAATAAACTTATTTCTGGACAAACGTTTCGAAATCTTAATTTAATCAAAATTCCTATTCTAAATTTTAATATTTGGTGTGAAGTGTCAGGAGAAAGTCCTAGACCTTTCGTTCCAAATAATTTGCGCAGGACAGTGTTCGATATGTTACATGGAATTGCTCATCCTGGTATCAAGGCTACACGCCGATTAATTGTGAAGAAGTATTATTGGCCTTGTATGAACAAGGAGATAAACATATGGTCAAAAGGATGTATAAGTTGCCAGAAATCTAAAGTTTATCGTCACACAAAATCTCCTGTGAGCACAATTCCAATTCCGAAGAGCAGATTTGAACATATACATTTAGATATTGTTGGACCGCTTCCTGTTTCAAGAGGTTACCGCTACATTTTAACAATTATGGATAGATTTACTCGTTGGCCGGAAGCATATGCTGTAAAGGATATCTCTGCATAGACAGTTGCAAATAAATTTTTTAATGAATATGTTTCGCGTTTCGGTGTGCCTTTAGAAATCACGACGGATCAGGGTACTAAATTTACGTCCAAATTATTTTCGGAACTTACTAAATTACTTGGTAGTCATCATATCACAACTTCTTCCTATCATCCTCAAAGTAATGGTATTGTGGAACGATTCCATAGACAATTGAAAACTTCAATTTTGGCTAGGAATGGAACTAGAGATTGGTACGATGAGCTATCGATTATTCTTCTTGGTTTGCGTTCAGTGCACAAAGAAGATATTGCAGCCACTCCAGCTGAAATGCTTTTTGGCCAAAATTTGCGTCTACCTGGAGAACTTGTTGTCCAACTACAGAAAATGTTACTTCCGCCGAAATTTTAGGAAGTTTACGGGAACGTTTTAAAAACTTTAATTCAAATTTAAAACATCACAAAAATTCCGATTCAGGAATTTATGTTCCAAAAGATTTACAAACTTGCAAATTTGTTTTTATTCGCATTGTTAACAAGCATTCTCTTCAACATCCTTATGAAGGGCCTTACAGAGTTATTGAAAAAAGACAAAAAATATTTTAAGGTAGATGTGAATAATGAAATTAAAATTATTTCGATTGACAGACTAAAGCCAGCAATAGTTGAAATAACAGAACCACATAACACTAACAACCATATAGTTTCAACAACGACTAAAAAGAAACAAGTTACTTTCAATTTGTATAATAATAACTCTCTGGAAGGGGGAGTATTGTAGTGTTAATACTATTTACTATTGTACTTTGTTAATTTTTGCACTTTGTTATTTTTGAAATTATTGAATTAAATTCTTTTTCAATTTATGTAAATCAAAAAGAAAATTTTTGATTACTTCAGAAATTTTTCTTCTTTAAAATTCAAAATACATAAAATTAAAATTTTATAACATTAAATTTTTTTTAACTACACCACAGTCGTGTTTGAGGTCATTGTTGCCTATCACTAGAGGGTATCTCAAATCCCGCTTCCTTGCCAGATGAAACGTGATGTCGGGCGAAATTCCGTCGAAATGCATTGGGATGGTAAAGCTGCCCATTGTTGTCATTGCACTGTTACCGATGCCCACCAGCCGCCGCTTCTCATTGCTGAGCTCTCTGTTTGTTGGAGCTCTCTCGGTCTTCACTTAATTTCCAGAGCTCTTGAACTCACTCGCTCGATGACCCTCGTTGCCACATTGAAAACATCTGATCTTCTTGCGCGGACAATTTCGAGCAAAGTGAGACTGATCACCAAAGAGGAAACACCCTTTGCTTGACGACTGTGAATTTTGTAAATCCCTGCTTGAAGACCTTGGCTTTACATACATAATTCCCACTCGTGGTCTGTGGTTTGCTAGACCGGATCTTCTCGTACACCTTGATCTGTTCCTTCATTTCCTTGATATTTCGCGCCTGATACAAGTTGCTCTTATTCGCGCGATTATCTGAAATCCCCTCGATCAAGCTGGAATCATCGAGACTGACTGGTTTGCTGATCTCCATCGTTGCGTACAGGTATTCCCGCAGATCTTCTCCTGGTCGCTCGCGCCGCCTTCGAAGGCTGCGGTGTATTTCAGCCGACGAAATAGTGACGCCAAACTATCAGCGCAGAGCGGATTTTAAAGAATCCCAACTGCTAACTCCAATTTGGCTTCTAATAAAAAGTTTTGCTAGACCCTTCAGCAGTGCACAGCCATTGCATTGGCCTCAAAATCCTCCAACCACTGATCGAATGTCGGCTGACCGGACCCGCTAAATTTACTCAACGAGTCCTCAATGTCTCGAAGAGTGAATGCTGGACGCTCAGCCACGGACCCACGTACGCTTCGCCTACTTGCAGCGTCATCGAAATCGGTATCATCGCCGTCGCTCACATTCAGGCCGAAGTGTTCCAGTAGCCTGTCCTGCAACGTCGCTTTCCGTCCGTTAGTTGACACACCTAAACCGCCCAACATTTCCCTAAGACCGTCAACCGTCAAGCTAAAAATTTCATCACGATCCATGCCTTTCTGTATTATCAATTAAAATTTCTATAGTCTAAATCGATTTGGTAAAATGTTTAAAATTTTCGGAATTTAACATACATACATTTAATACTGATACACAAAATATTCGAGTTATTTGTTTCATTTAATTTTCCAATAATCATTTGTTTAATTGTTTATATTATTGTGTACATGATTGTCCCGCAATACCCTCGCATATATAAATCTGTACACATAAAATGAAAAAATTGCAATTGCAAACACAAAACTACCGCCAGTGGCGCGAACAAAATAGCGCTAACTCTAACGGCGTATTACCAGCAAATTCGCTTTTACTTCCTTAACATGGAAATATGTACGTAAGTATGTATACGCTAAATTTATTTAGCTGCACTGCGCTATTTCATCCCTCGCCGCTGTCTTAAATTTTGCGACTTCGCTGTCGTATGCTGCTGCCCTGCCCACAATGCTGCTACTTCTGGCGACACTATTCGCTGCTGCTGTTGTTCGGCGCTGCCTGGCTCTGGCGCCTCTTCCGATGTTGGCGCTTCTTGTTTAGCGCTGATGGTGCTGACTGGCCGCTGCCTTGCTAAGCGACGCAACCACCTCTGCTTGGAGTATTTGCCGTTTTATGCACTTGTTTATTTGTCGCATTTTTTTATTTTACCGCTTGCCGGTGATATTTGTCAAAAATAGCGGATTGTGTGGCGTGGCTAGCTCAAAGTACAGCAGTACAGTTACTTGCGTTTTTGTCAATTTAATTTCACAAAATAGTTTACTAAAACGGTTTGATCGATTTGATGATCGTATGTAATTTTTAAATCACTGCAGTAAATGAAACTTTGGCTAGCATATCACACGGCACACACAAAATACATATGTATAACATGTACAAACGCTTATTTGCATAGTTGTACGCACAGTTTATTTTAATGTTTTGCAAACCTAACATCGGATGTGATGATTTGGCGGGCTTATATGATGCGTATTTTATTTGTGAGCAATTTATGGTGATGATGAGAATCGAATGTGGGGAATTCGATAGGGGGGGAGGAATGTTAATGATGTAAAACACGAAGCCGCTGCTGCGCGCCTTTTCGCCTATCACTATTCTCTTAACTTTCACCGTTTTCTTCCTAGTCAAAGTATATTTTATTTAATTTAATTTGCTTAAACTAGTGTCACTATCACTTTGCTATTTAGCAAAATTCACTTTCCGATTATATATATGAATCGCTATTTGCATTTGAAATCGCGTTAAGCTAATAAAAAAAGCTGAAATTTAAAAACTTCGCGGAGCTAACTATAACACGACCTTTCAAACCCACAGCTATGTTACATATAGTTATAATCCCCAAGCGCGGCCGAAGTCCGCCTACGCAGAAAGCTTTCCTCTGCAAAAGGTGTTCAGCCCCTCTTCTTAAGCAACACAGAAAGGAGAATTCTACTTAGTCATAGTTATAATCCCTAAGCGAGGTCGAAGGCTGCCTACGCAGAAAGGTATTCTCTGCAAAAGGAGTTCAGCGTCTCTTCTTCGGCAACACAGAAAGGAGAATTATACTTAGTGAGGGTTATAATCCCTAAGCGCGACCGAAGGCCACCTACGCAGAGAGGTGTTCTCTGCAAAAGTGTTCTGCCCTCTTCTTCGACCGTTTTTTTTTTATTAAAAATTTTCGCCAGGAACGCTATGTTTTTTCTGTAATAAAAACCAGTATTTTGTAAAACCTAAGATATGAAGCAAAAAAACCTGCGATATTACTTTTGACATTATTTAATCGTCTGGCAGCACCAACTTCGCTGTTCAAATGCAACCCTTGCATGTTTACTACTTTTAAAAATCTTTCATCGTGGTTAAATTAAGAAAACTAGGCTATTACTTAAAAGAAAATGGTGATGTGCAATAAAAGTGTTTACAATTAAGGGCCGATTGTTCAATGTCTGATTAGCATGCATATGCATGATGACGAAAACGTCGATAATGATGTTTTACCTGCAAGTAGTGATAACCAGAAATAGCACAACCGGCCCTAAGTCACATTACTTGTGTTTTCGTATTCTCCAGCAAAAAATCCAGTAACTTGACAGTAGGCAAATTTCGGAGAGTAAGCCAATATTTACTCCCAATGAGAGAAATATGCACGAAAGTACGAAAACGCAAAACCGCCAAGAAGTTGCAAGTTTTATGAACAGCTGATTAAGTAGTTATTTTCTGCCGCAGTTTTCGAAGAAAAATTGAATTTACCATCTTAATATATATTTGGAGCTTCGGTGGGGCCACTCCGACTTATTCGATTTAAGGGCTCAATGAAGTCTGCAGCGTCTGTTCACCAGTAGGAGCGGCAGCAAGCGGGTGTCTGTCTTGGAGCAAGCGGCTCGCTATATAAACGTGTATTTGGTTGTGAAACCACCCCCGTCCTTTCCTTCCCCGGAGCCTTAATGGGGAAGTGCCTCTACCCGGCTGGTTGATCTCCTCGTAAGAACAAAAGCTGACATCACCGTCATCCAAGACATGCGTTGGATGGGGCAACGCAAGCAATGCCTGGGGCCTTGCGACGTATACTACAGCTGCCATGTAAAGGAGCGCAAATTCGGTGTTGGATTTGTGCTAGGAGAGAGACTCCGTCGCCGAGTACTGTCGTTGACCCCGTTGGACGAGCGTCTAGCCATAATCCGCATCAAAGCGAGATTCTTCAACATCTCGATCATCTGCGCCCATGCCCCGACGGAAGAGAAGGATGAGGCATCCAAGGATCTCTTCTATGAGCGCTTGGATCGCACGTACGAGCGCTGCCCCGTCATGGTATCAGACTCGTGCTTGCTGACTTCAATGCCAGGGTGGGCAAGGAAGGGATCTTTGGAACCACCGTCGGAAAATTCAGCATCCACGACGAAACGTCCGACAACGGATTGAGGCTGATCGACTTCGCCGGGGCCAGAAACATGGTAGTATGCAGTACTAGGTTCAAGCATAAAAAGATTCATCAAGCTACGTGGATGTCTCCGGATGGAGAAACGAGAAAACAAATCGACCATGTTGTGATAGAAGGAAGGCATGCTTCCAGTGTTTTAGATGTACGTACAATCCGAGGTCCAAACATCGACTCGGACCACTATCTTGTTGCAGCCAAGAAACGCACCCGCCTCTGTGCAGCAAAAAATTTGCTTCCAAATATGCAAGGAAAGCTTAACGTCGAAAAGCTACAACCACAACAGACAGCCAATGCATTCGCTACTCGACTCACACACCTGCTCTCAGAGAGCTCTCTACAACAAGCCGACATATGCGAGCAGTGGAACCACATTTCCCGCTCATTAAGTACCGCCGCCGAAGAAGTAGTCGTATTTCAGCGAGCCCGAAAGAACAACTGGTACGATGAGGAGTGTCAGGAAGCTGCAGAGAAAAAAGATGCCGCCTACAGGGTCACGCTGCGATCGGGCGCAACGCGTGCTATGTGGGACCGCTATAGGGTTATGAAGAGGGAAGCGAGACGTATTTACCGCAACAAGAAGAGGGAGGCCGAAATACGTGAGTCAGAAGAGCTTGAAATGCTGCCCGACAGGAAGAACGCCCGAACATTTTAGCAGAGAGTTAGTTAGGGCGTACTCCTGTAAGAACAACAATGGCGACCTAGTTACCGATGTTCAGAACGTACTTAAATTATGAAGGGAACACTTTTCACGCTACTGGATGGTAGAAGCACGGAAAGTGGTGGAGAATAAGAACCTGAGCTCCCAGTCGATAACCATGACGAGGTACGGATAGCAATAACGCGGCTGGAAAACAACAAAGCTGCTGGAGCTGACAGCTTGTCAGCTGAGCTATTCAAGTACGGTGGCGAGGAGTTGATAATGTACATTCATCAACTCTAATGCAGAATATGGTCAGATGAACGCATGCCTGACGACTGGAATTTAAGTGTGCATTACCCAATCCACAAGAAAGCGACCCGCCATTCGCGACAACTACCGCAGGATCAGCCTTCTAAGCATAGGTTACAAGGTCTTATCGAGCGTATTGTGTGAAAGACTGAAGCACACCGTCAATGAACTGATTGGGCCTTATCAGTGTGGCTTTAGGCCTGGGAGATCCACCATGGACTAGGAATTCAACACGCCAAATCTTGGAAAAGACCCGCAAGAAAAGAATCGACACTCACCACCTATTTGTCGATTTTAAACCCGCAATCAACAGCACTAAACACAGTTGCCCATACGCCGCTATGTCTGAATTTGGCATCCCCGCCAAACTAATACGGCTGTTTAAAATTACGTTGAGCAATTCCACCACCGTCAGAATTGGGAAGGACCTCTCCGTTTGCCGTTCGCCACGAAGCGGGGCATCAGACAGGGCGACTCTCTTTCATGCGGCTTCTTTAATCTGAGTTGGAGAAGATAATAAGAGCTGCTGAACTGAGCCGCTCAGGAACAATTTACTACAAGAGCGTGCAATTGCTGGCTTATGCCGACGATATCGATATCATCGGTAACAAAAACCACGAAGTCTGTTCTGCCTGTTCCAAGTTGGATAAGGAAGCAAATCCAATGGGTCTGGTGGTAAACGAGGACAAGACGAAGTATCTCCTGTCCACAAAAAAACAGTCAGCACATTCGCGCCTTGGCGCCCACGTCACTCTTTACAGTTATAATTTCGAGAAAGTAATTCTCTACATCGTCTATTTGGGAACCAGCATTAACACCGATTATAATGTGAGCATGGATTGAGTAGGCAATTCAGGAATAAAGCTATCTCTCGACGTACGAAAACCACACTCTGGTATATGGCGCAGAAGCATGTAAAATGACAACATCCGATGAGGTGGCTCTTGGAGTATTCGAGAGAAATATTTTGCGGAAGATTTACGGGCCTTTAGGCGTTGGCGACGGCGAGTACCGCAGACGATGGAACGATGAGCTGTGTGAGCTTTACAACGACATGGACATAGTGCAGCGAATTAAAATCCAGAGGCTCCGCTGGCTTGGTCATGTCGTTCGAATGGACACCGACGCTCCAGTTCTGAAAGTATTCAACTCGGAACCCGCTGGTGGTAGCAGAGGAAGAGGAAGGCCCCCACTGAGATGGAAAGACCAGGTGGAGAAGGACTCGGCTTCCCTTGGCATTTCCAATTGGCGCAAGTTGGCACAGAAAAAAACTACTGACGTGCTTTGTTGAACTCGGCCAAAATCGCTTAGGCGGTTACAGCGCCAAGTATGAAGAAGAATATATATTTAAAAAGGTTTATTTTGTCAATTAAAACCCCAAATCACCACAAACAATTCTTTTGGTAATGTGAAATGCATTAAGCATCATGCCATCAGCAGTTTTTCTTACTAGCAAATAGTTACTAGTAAAAATTTATCCAGTACAAATCCAGTAAAACTTCCAAGTTCAGCCGTCATTTTTGCTCTCTCAAGTTCTTGCGTACGAAATTAGGCGTGTTCGCTATGCCGCTGCCAGTAAGAATTAGCCAGTAACAAAATTCAGAGAACAAGGTACCTTACTCTCCCAAAGAGAGAAACTTACCAAGTTTTGCTCGAACAGGAATTAGCAAGCAAATTAATTAAACCAACATAATATCGTAAAAATGTCGAGCTTTATTAATATTCTTTAGTTTTTAGCCCATTCAATTTTAGTATAATAAAGTGCAAGTTTAAAATAGCTGGGACTTACCGTTGAACTTGAATATTTATTTTTGGCGACGATGTCAGCCATTTTCTTCCATACGAAGTGTGTTCGACGATAAGCACTTGAAATGCTATTAAAATGTCAAATTTTAGTGCTGAATCCAAAGAAAATGTCTCTTTTATCCATTAATAATAACTTAAATATGCTTTTTGTTAAGATGTATTTCTGAAAATGTGTGCATACATATTTGCGTTAAATGCAGTACATGTGCACGTGGAATCAATTTGTAAAAGTGTAAAATACGTAAACGTATGTACATAAACAATAAAACTTTTTCATTAATACCATAAAATCATTGGTCTTGAAGGGAATGTACTAAGAAAATATATGAGCGAATTAAAAAGTGTATACAATTTATAGCGGAAAAGTATAGATTTCGTACTGAAGGAACAATTTCATTTCCCAACACTGATACAGAATGTAAACAAACACAGGGTTGCAAGGAAAAAAAGTTGAACGAGCTCAAAGTTGGCTGGCGACCAACGGAAGCGATTAGTTGGTAGGCCGTTCGGACGAGCTGATTTTTGCTTTCAACTAAAAGTTGCCTGAAAAATCGGCTCGTGCGAAAGCCTTTGGAACAACGATGAGAGAATGAAGAGAATAAGTCGCTCACGCGTTTGATACAAAGAGTGTTGTTACACGATTTCGAGTTGCAAATTATAAAAAAGGGGTTTT
>NW_023465212.1:0-9175 GCF_013731165.1 Rhagoletis pomonella
TAATGTTCCACAATGAAAGTCGTAAAGAAAGACGAAAAAGCGCGGCAGGTAGCGGAGGTGAATAATGGAGAAAAATGTGAAAAGCGGAAAAGTATACACACAGCGCTAGGACAAGAGAAGCGGTAAGAAACGTGCCAAGGTGGAGGAAATGAAATGAAGCAAGAAAAATTGCCACGACAACTGGCAACCAGGTAAATAGCAACAACAAAAATAAAAAGCCAAGGAGGCGCCATGGCTGCGAAGTGTGCAGATGACAGGAGTGGGCGGAAGCACACTCGAGTTGGCTGGGCTGAGTAGAGTGCGCGCCTCGAGCGTAGCAAGTATGTACCAACTCAAAGCTTCTCACCATCGTGAGCAATGCTATGTATGACACCCGCCGAGTGCCCATTGGGATCGTTGACGAATGTTGCAACATTTTCATGATGACGGCAATGGCAACATGGCGACTGTGAAACCATGTCGAACAAGGACCTTGTTGGTGTCTCTACTGTATACTATAATACGATAGGGAATAGAGGAAGAGCAAGTAGAGTAAGGAGGTGGCCGTTGGTTGTACGAGCGAAGAGAGTGGGTAAATAGGTTGTTGGCATAGCGGTGTTGGCAGCGGTAGAAGACCTGCATTATTATTTTTTTTTTTTTATCTGTCAACTTTGATCATTTTTTCTTTAGCCTTTTTCTTCTTCTAAAAGTATGCGTTCTTCTAGGCATTTGTAAGCACTAGAAATCGCACAGAAAAGTTTGTTGGCGTTGCGGGCGCGGATCAAAACAACAAATGCAATAACATTAAACCGATTTTGACTGGCAACAAAAGAAGAAAATAAATAATGAAGAAAATATCGTGGCTGGCATAATGAATGGAACTGTTGAAATGAAATGGAATGGAATGTAATGCTGGATTTGGTAAAGTCCTTGCAGAACCAAGAGTAATATCTATATTTGTGAGTGTAGGAGCTTTTTTCTTTTGTGTACAGCATGATAATATTCGCTAGCTTGAATGTGCGGGTGTATAATGATTTGGAACTTGTGGTGGACTTTATGAGCAACGGCGGATAGTGCTGCATACATAGCTGCCTCCAGCGAAAAGACTATTCACTGATGTGGTTGAATATACATATATTTAGGCAAATATGTATATTAAATAGCTAATATTAAAATAGTTGTCTTTAAAAAAATATAAAATTTATAAACCTCTTAAATAAATACTATCTACAGAGTATTTTAAGAAAGTTTGAGCATTTTCTAGTTGCTCTCATGAAATATAAATTAAAAAAAGTTCCAATTTTACTTGGAAAGCGGTTTAAAATTTGTTTAAAAATAATAAAAACAAATATTTTTTTTCTTGCACAATTTGCCGTTTGCCTCGTTTTGTGAAATAAAACCATTTTTGATTTCGCTGTTTAATTTTTTTTTTGTTTAAACAGCCTTATTTTTTACTTGGAAGCGGCTTAAAAACTAATTAAAAGAAATAAAACACAATTAATTCTTTAGTTGCATAATTTGCCGTTTGCCTCGTTTTATGAACAAAAACCATTTTTGATTTTGTCATTTTATTTATTTTTTAACTACCTTATTTTTAAAACAATTTTAAGCACTTGGAAAGCGGCTTAAAAGTTAGTTAAAAATAATAAAAAATATATATTTCTGTTGCAGAATTGCATTTTTTATTTTGTTGTTTAATTTTTCTTTTTGTTTAAACTACGTTATTTAAAAACAAAAATTTTGCGACTTGGAAATGTGGTTTAATATTTAATTAAAAAGCAATACATTTTTTTGTTGCATAATTTTATATAGTATGGCTTGTTTAAAAACAATTTATGAAATTTTTATTCTTTTTTTTAATATTTTTTATTCAAAGAGGCCAAAAATTTGGTCCACTTATTATTTACTCAAGTAATAGGTATGTAATTGTTATTTGGGGATTATGCAGATGGCGAAAGGGTGATAAAAATTATATAGCAATTTTCTATGGATCTTTAACTCTTCGCTGAACTTGATAAGGATGCTTTTTAATTTTTGAGTTTTAACTATGGTGATTATTGTTTGTTTAGATTTCAAAAGGGTACAAAAAGCAACCGGTTTTGCTTTTCTATTTTATTATTATTCTTTTCTTCTAAAAGCTATTGAATATTGAAAAAAAATGGCAAAACAAATTTTTTTGTTTATAAAAAAAAATTGTTTAAAAACATTATTTTTTTTTAAGTAAGAGCTCATCTTGGAACGGCAAAAAAACGGCAAACTCGGATATAACGCCTAGTCCTTTATCTTTGAGTTGGAGGGAAGCAAAACACCTTATATCTAAAAAAAAATACAAGAACGACAAAATTATTTGTTCCACAACTAATTAACGGCGAATTCATGGGTATGTGCGACATTTTGTTTCGCTAACTTTATGCAAATTTAATTAAATTAAATGTAACAGTAACGGCAACAGTTGTGGATTGCAGTCGAATAAAAGCTCTGGTTTTATTGAGGATTTTTTTGGGCATACAATTTTCGAATAGGGTACATAAGAGATATAAAATATAAAACCTTTTTACTTCAAACAAACCAATACGCATATTCAAATGTAAGCGAGGAATACAACTGCCATAATTAAAAATATCAGCACAGACAACTGATGGAACATAAAAAAATAAGCAAACACAAAAAAGACAACCAGGAACACAAAAAAAAAACGCAACACAATGAACTATGATAAACGATTTCGCAATACACATTTTAAAACATGAATGAGAAAAAAAATTACTCAGCAAATATTTGCGGCAAGTATACCCAAGTACATATTTGCAAATACATGTACCTACAAGGATACGAAAGTCGTGTATTCGTGTGCGAATTTACATACAACATACGTACATATGTATGTATGTATGTATGTAAATAGTACGAAAAACTTTGTAACCTCAACAATGGATGCAATTTTTTCAACTCCAATTGCAACTTTTCACATTCGTGCTTTTATGCGCATATCTACATTAGAGTGGTCCTTAAAAATAATTCCTCTATAGAGACTCAAAAAATTAGAATTAATTTTTTTGCCAACATATAAATTTTGGTTCCGATTGGGGTCGGTTACGGCGTGTCGCAATGGGGTCGAAGACTAGATGCTCAATGGAGACTCAAAAATTTCCTCAAAATTGGAGCGGGATAATCATCTTACAACGGTAATGAGCCGGGCAGCGAAGTTAGGTGCCACTTTTCGGGATACAAAAGCACGCTGGCTAGCGGAATGTGCAAAAAGAACAACTCAGAGGCTTGCCTCACTGCAAATGTGTGTGCGTGTGCGTAACCGAGTTCGCAACTAAGTTTCGATGTCCATTTCCACATTAGCTCTTCGTTTTTCTGCGTTGATACATTGAAACAAGCTCAACGTTCTTCTTCGTCAAACGCGCCATCTGTGTCGCTATTCTCATAGTTACGGTGACCATATTAACCAACGTAAAATAAAGGACATTTTTCTTTCAAAATGATTTAGGAAAATATTTACCAGTTAATTCACCGATTCCGAAAAATGAACCCAAAGTCCTTTTCAAGGACTTCGCCATCCTTTGCTGCCAATGCGTTTAGCATAATTCATACTGCACGCCGAAACCGGCACACAATGGTTCAAAATTGGAATTTAATGTTCATAATTCACCGTAGTCTTCATTTTTGAACCAATTTTTACTAAAAACCAAAAAAAAAGTAATTTATTTCGGTGAAAATTTTTTATAACATTTCAAACATTTTTTTTTTTGTAATATTTTCGTTTTGGGGAATTATACAATTGTTTTCGATTAGTCTTTGTTATGTAACATTTATTAACTGGAAAAGGAGAATACATTTTCTTCAAAATTTCCACTTCTCTGCATTTTGCACAGAAAAAAATTAATATAATCAAGTAAAAATTTACATATTAGGCTCAACTGGTCTCTTGCAAATATTATAAGCTTTCATAACAAAATGATCAAATTAAGTGAAAAAAATGAAGGCTCCAGTGAATTACGACCACCAAATGCCAGTTTTGAGCCACTGTGCAGCAGGGGGTTTATTGTTCTCTTTCAGTGGAAGTGGAAATTCAGCGTGCAACACGATCCTGGGCACAACTTTCCCTGTGCTCTATAGATTGTGAAAAGATTACCTATTAAATAAAAACCCTTAAAAGGAGTGCGAAACGAACTGGCGAAGGTTTTCATATTTTATAAGGGACATTTTTAGTTTTCATATTCTGTGTTTAAAAATTTTTCTCTGAAAAATGCAGAGCTGAATTAAAGGACAGTTTAAGAAATAAAGGACAAAAGGCGTCCTTTATTTTGAAAAAAAAATATAAAGGACAGGGCTTTAAAATAAAGGACGGATGGTCACCGTACTCATAGTCCTTGTTTCGTGTGATGCGTCGTCAAAGTTTGGGGAGAAATTATCCGGGGCTGTTTTGGGATTTTCCATTGGATCGGTTTTTTTCCTTACGGGTCCCAAACCCAGTGCACAACTCACAGTTCGGAGAATTTTTGAAGATGCTTATTTATGAAGCGAGCCGCTTGCTCCAAGACAACATAGTTGAATTTAAAGATGACGAGAAGCTGCTGACTTTAGTGCGCCCTTAAACTCATATTGCCCAGAGTGCGCGAACGGAGACGCAAGGGTCGGAATTGAGTATATTGGTATATACCCAGAAGAGCGACCTTAAGGAGAGAGAAACTTTCTGGACTAACTAAAACCGTGAAATAATTGGGAAGAAAATAATTGAAGAGTTTGCCGAAAATCTGAGGCATTTGTTACTAGCATACAAATTATTGAATAAAAAATGTTGAAACAATTTTTTTCGGTATATTAACCTTTGGCCTCGCTACATTAGGCCCTGGCAACATTTATTTAACGACAGTACTCTTAATAAAAAAATATCAAAAACATTCCTTAGACGATGTTGATGTTTCAACGCTAGAGGCAGAATAATTTAAAGTACAGCAAGTAGCTAGAGAAAGAACAAAGGAGCTGCTGAAACATGACAGAATAAAACACGCATTTTTAGCATCAAGCGAGTACGTAAACTTGCTACAGAAGCCTCCACCCCCACTGTGCAAGATAAAAAAAAAACTCCCCTTTTGGCCGCTATGAGCCAATCAAACTCATGGCAGTTACAAGCACCTGACGACATATATCTATGTCATCTATCTGTTACAACTCTACAGCATTCATTTTTTACCTCCAACCAGCCGATGGTACATAGATACGAGTATTACCCACACTTCTGTGCTACATAAGAACAACTCATTTCGTTAGCTTTTTGAAAAATCACCTGCGGCATTATTTTGCGCTCAAAGAAGAACAAGCCAACACAGTGATAAGCTTCCACTAAAGTTTAAGAAATGTTTTTTCTACACTTTGGATATACTTTCCACCCAAATCATTTGTAGCAAAATGTTTTTAGTTAAAGTACTATTTCTTCAATACTCAAGTTGTAGTAGCCATCACACGCTGAATCAAGTTGGCAGCAATCATCTTCAAATGAAACTTCCAACCAAACCGTTATCGTCAGCTTGCCCGTCCTCGCCGTCATAGAACTTTCTCAACAGCAGCTACATAGAAAAACACTGGCAGGTAAAATATACATACATATATGTATGTATGTATACACGTTACAGCAAAGTCATCGCCCATAGCCAATCGACCATCGCAATCGCCAACGTCATTGTTCGCCATCATTGGTTAAACACCCACATTTCTTGCCAAATAACTAGCAACGTTGGCATTATTTTTAGGTATTTCATCTATTATTTTTTTTTTTTGCAGCAACTATTGCAACTGAGCATCGTTTTGACAAGCATATTGCTGGCCCTTGGTGGGCTTCCTTTCGAGTATAATCGAAATTGTTTTGTGATAAATAGAAAATATTCTGCAAGTCTTTTGTGTTTCGTTTGAAAGAATTTGTCTGGCAAAAAGAACTATTATGAAATTTAAGAAAAATATTTTTTGTAGAGTTTGGCAATCTTTTCGCTTCCTCATGTAGCCAATTACCTTACCAACTACTTTAAAAGATTTTGTAGGCAAGTTTTGCCATTTTTTTGAATATCAAAGACATTTTTGGAAGAAAAAGTCATAAAAGTAGCAAAAGTAATCGCTTGGTAAGCAAATATATATCTTTTTTAGCTCCTGTCACAACAAATTTTCACTGAATTTAACGCTTATCAGTTATCTTCGTGGTAAGAGTAACAAGCCTGGTTTTCATTAGGTCATATTTGACATCAAATGTTGTCAAAATAATGAAAACGGGTTGTCATCTGGTGTCATTTGCGTTTGTTGTCATATATCACTGCGCACGGTCATATAAAATGATAGCCAAGTGACAACGGCCCTCGCCGCTTAAGCATAGTATTCTGTTCCTGTTTCACGTGAAAAAGCTGCCAAATTGCATATAAAATTTCTTTCTGTGAAATAAGTGTGAAATTCCACAATATTACCTCAGCAAAGTAGTATTCTGTTCACGCTGTAAAAAAGCTGGCAACATGTTGGCAACATGAAACTAGCAACACAATTTTCATGACATTTTTAAATACACATGTACATTTTAAATTGTGTGAAAACTGACAGTTTATAGAATTCAGTAGCGGCGAAAACAAAGGTGGGTTAAGTGGTTAAACCTTACCCAAGCCGATCGTAAAACTTGCGACGCGATTTCAGCTTATGCCTGTTGGTCTTGGCAAGAATGTAATCCCTCAAGGTTTAGCTTAAAATGGTGGTTAAGAAGGTGTCGCGCCCGTTTTTCTGTATATATTTCCATTGGAAAAATACCTTATCTCAATATTCTAGGCAAACGCTTCCAGAGGTGTCTATGCGTCACCAGAATTTTAGTTTATATGGTTTATACCGCTAGCTCTTTTCAATGGCTACGAGATCGTTTTCATATACCCCCATTTTTCATAGGTTTTGGATTGATTTCATTTACCTCTATTCCAAGTTCTACGGTGCCACGCCGCATTTTCCAATAAACCCATATTTTTCCATGAGCTTGAGATTGACTTCATATACATATATCTATACCAAGTTCCAGGACTCTACCACAAATACTTCCAGAGGTATGCACTATGAAAAATTCGGTTTGTATGGGAGGTTCCACGCCCCCTTTAGATATCGGTTTTGTTTTAGCCTATAACCATGCTTGGAGAGTCTGTGTCCGAAATTTCAAACAAATCGGTACAGCCGGTATGGGCATTATGACTCCTCAAGCGAAATGAACTAATGATTGCAAAAAATGAAATGAATGAAATTATTTTTTTTTTTTTGTTTTTTAGTATTTTTGACTTAAAAAATAAAATATTGGAAAAATTATGTACATCAACTCAAATATAAACTAATCATCTTTATTTTGACATCATTAGTTGTTTAATCGGTAACACAGTTCATAAGATATTGATATTTAAAAATATCGAAAAATTTAAGAAGAGTTCTATCCCTTTACATTTTTAGTTGGTCTATAGCTAAAAGGTCGGAATTCTAAACTTTTCGTAAAAAATTTAACTTCACATTTGACATCAGTAATGACAACGGAATGTCAATCATATGACACCGAAATTTAACGACAGTCTTTGACATGCACTGCGGTATCGACATTTGGTCAGTTTTTAAAATTTAATGAGAATGCATTTGACACCAAATGAACAGCTGTCAGATGAAGGCAGTTTTTGATGTCAGTGATTTTGACCTTATGAAAACCAACCTTTTGAGTTCACAGCAAATCTGGTAGCTTCTTTCGACAAGGATAAAGCACCTTATTCGTCACTTTAACTTTTTAGACAATATTATTTGAACAGTTCTTCTCACGATCCTCTCTTGCGAGCTTTGATCTATAGAGGCAAAAAAAATTTTCAGAACTTTTTTTTCCTTTTCAGGACCTCTAGAACTATTGAAAAGCAACATAAAACAAATACATAGGTTTAATTTTCTTTTGGGGAATTTTGCAGAACTTTTTCCATTTTCGGGAACTCTAGAACTATTGAAAAACTACTCAACAGTTTCAAAGAAAATGTGCAAAATTTCACTGTTGCGCCCTTTGGTGGAAGTTTTAAGAAAAAGATAAATATAGAAATGGCTTCCTCATACCAAAAAACTCCTTATAGCATATTTTTATACAAAATTTAATTTACGACACTACAGCAAAATGCCAAGAAACCTGTTTTCGCAATTTGGCCAACTCCAAATGGATTTTAGACCCATGGTTTCTTCGGCAAATTTGCTTAGAATTACATGTAGAATCCTTCTGTGCTATAGGCGTATATATACATATGTACATATGTGCGACATCGGGTACTCTGTTACATACGTATGTATGTAGTTCTCAATATGAACAAGGCAAAATTCATTTTAAGTAGCTTGCAGACTAAATATTTTAGTTTAAAAAATTTTATAGCTCTGAAATCGAGATGCAAAGGAAATTTTCTTCTAAAACCAAACACTTTTAGATTCTAAGCAATCCAATTACAATAACAAGCTAAACCACTTCGTGCAGAGATTGAACTGCAAGCGAGAGACGGGGAAACGAGATACAAAAAAAAAAAAAACGAAGCGTGACAATCGCGGTTAAATGCCAATTCGATTTTAATTATCAAAATGCAATTGAAGCAGGGAAATCACAAAAAAAACCTAAACGAAAGCGGACACCATGTTTGTACCAGCGACGATTAATATCGAATTACCAGTCAACTGCACACCGATGAACGTGTAAAAGGGCAAACCAACGCACATAGACAGGACTGACAAGCAAGCAAACGAACGAACAGCAAGCAACATGTCCTTACACATTTAGAAGCTAAGCTGATGCAGTGATAGCTGACAATGACACCAAAGCAATGTTAACAGCAACAGCAGCGGCAACAACAAAATCATGACAAGCCCAAAACAGCAACAATTACAACATATGCACCGACAGACGCACAAACAAACAAACAAATAGTTGCAGCAGACAAACATTAAATCAAAAATTCAGTTGACAATCAAATCGAATTTAGTGAACTTACACAGATAAATGAGACGAAGGACAGACGAATAGCTGGGTGGATGGATGGATGGATGGATGGATGGACCGGCCGACAAAGGCGCTGAGTACCACAAACAGGCAATTTCCGACAGACGGGCAAATAAATGTGAAAAACGGTATGCACACAAAGTCACACAAAGTCGATATCAATGCAATGTAAACAAC